>NC_056733.1:1120418406-1120538406 GCF_019279795.1 Protopterus annectens | reverse complement strand
TGCAAAGTACGCTTTCCAACTTGTTCAGCTGCATGCAATAAATCCTGCATTTCCTTGTTTTCTGCACAGAGAGTTTAAACAGTTTCTGTTTAAAGCAATGCCATGACATGTTGCTGATATTTGAGCATACGAAACTGACAGTTTAAGGCCCTTATAGTCAAGGTAGCAGATGTGTAAACCTTTTTTCCCCCCATCTATCCAGTGCCCTAGAATCCCTGTCAGAGGGGGTAGGGGTTTTTGCAGCGGAAGCCTCAACACCTTTGGGACCCTGTTAAATAGTTTCTGGGTCAGCAGCAGTTTTTTTAAAAAGGAATTTATGAGAGTCAGGAACCCTGTAATATCTGGCAGGCTTAACATGCACTGGAAGTAAGGAGTCAGGGGTCAGACTGGACTCCGGAAACACATCTACAATGTCTAACAGGTGGAATGGCTAGAGGCCTGAAATCCATGAGCCTGTTTAGATTCTGAAAAATCTTGGCTCTCTCATGGTATGCAAGGTTTCCCAAAAAAAATAGTCCCCTGGAGGGGAAGCTGAAGGTATAGATTCTTCAGCATCAGAATCCTCATAGGGGGTAAAGAACATTCCTGCTCAAAAGGGGAATCAGAAGAACTAGAAACCTGATCTGAAGATTCATAGTCAGTTTCTTGCCTAGGCCTCTTATCAGGAGGGGGATGGGAACCCCTGATAAGGTAAGTCTTCAGCCATTTTGAGCATCTGTTTTTTGGGCATAGAGACCTGTCCACGTGGCTCTTGAGTTTCTTTGCTTTAGAAAGTGCTTTAGTCTTTGAAGCTGAAGTCGGTTTAATGTAAAGATGTTTAGGTCTGAATACACCCTCAGAAGCCGGTGCCTGCACAGTGGCTCCGGACCCATCTGAGGGAATGGTGTCCAAGGCCCCAATACCTTGAGTTTCCAGCGGCATAGCAGACTCCACCTGCGACTCAAGTAGTGGGCGTCAGGGCCTGCGAAACACCTCAATGAGAACAGAGGAGTGGCTTAGGAGAAGCTTCGTCGGTTTTGGACCTAAGTTGTTTTATCTCTCTTTTTCTTTGCGTTTTTTTGTGAACTCCGGTAGTCTGATGGCTATCAGACGACATTTCTGGATAATTAAACCGGCATCCAAAATAGTTTATAGCAAAATCATACCGACGCTTAGTGCGTTGGTTAATTTAGCACAAAACCGACAACCAGAAACGTTGTGATCAGGGCCTAGGCAAGGAATGCAGTAAGAATGAAAGTCCTTATGAGGTATTTGCTTTCCAAAATACAATTAACTTTTTCTGACATCGGTCTGGAGCAAGAAAAAAGTTTCTCCAGCAGGGTACTTAGCTTTATTGAAGACTTCGGGTCTGAAACTCTAACACGAAAATCTCAGGAGTTGGCTGACCGGCACTTGCAAACTGCTTCTGCTTCAGGCACCGCGCGGCAAGACAGACAGAAGAAAATGGCATCGGCTGCTTCTTTTATACCTGACATCAGGGAAGGGGCGACAGCAGCCGACGCAGGACCCAAGACTTTGGAATTCAGGCCGACTTGAGGGCAACCTGCCAGCAGGATTACCCAAATGTAATGACTGCAACAGTGAAACCTGAACATCAAGAGCATCTCCTCATGACAGAACCACACTGCAGTTACCTGCCTTACAAGGGGCATCAACTGCATTTAGTGGAATGGCGAGCTACCTGAAAGGCAAAGCTCAGAAGAGCAATAAAAACTGTACCATCCCAAAGCAGTCAAACCCCTCTCAAACTGGGACAAAGGAACCAGGGCACATCTAGTTAAGTGGGTCTAATTAATGGCACTAAACGCCACACTTTTCCCCATACCTCTCCACAGCACTGCTGTCCTCATCAGGATAAAGCTTTTAAGAGGAAAGCAGTCTGGAGGACATCAATGGACATGGAAACAGCAAGATCAGATGAAGGACCTTTACAATTACTTGTGACCCTCAAAACTTTACAGAAATCAGTCTGGCTTCTTGGGGGTTAGAGGTAGAGTCAGGAGTGTGAGAAGCTGCTGTAAAATGTATCCAAAAGGGCAGCGTAGACAGGAAGGACTTCAAAGGGTCTCTAGGCAAGTCCATTCAGAACTGTTCATAATCTCTTGAATCTCAGAAACCTGGGAAAGTCCCACTTCCACACATACCACTATGCCCACAGAATTCAAAAGGGAATCTAGGAACAAATCTCCAGACACCACGGCCAGAGCAGAGTGCATCTGGGAAGTGTATGAAAGAAAATTCAGAAGAACCAGAATCCCTAGGTCTTTAAGAAGGGATAAAGACCAGGGAGCAGAGAGGCAGGGGCAGACTTGTCATAAGAGCATTAAAACAGAGTAAAGTCCTGCCACTCCGAGGCTCCTTAGCTGTGTTTTGTCTCTTTTTAAAAAAGACATCTGCTTTAGAAAATCTAGGTACCCTTTGCTAAGGATACCTCTTCCCTACCTAAAATAGGGGCATCACCCTAGGCCCAGATCTCTACCAAATGTATGTACAGACTGAGGTGCAAGCAGACAAGTCTATGGCAGCCTCCAACTCAAATGCGCAACAGGGAACTAATCCTCAGGTTCTTCATCCAACCCGAGGGAGATGTCTGGCGAACATGGACTACAGCAGGTTTAGTACATGTTTTTTTTAGCCCCTAAGTGGCAACTGTGCTTCAGGTCAGGAGGATTTGGCCACAGCACCCCCCCCCCATCAATCTTCAGACGCTTGTTTTTCAAAACAACTGAAAAGGACAGACCGCTAGCTGCAGACAGTCTTGGGGACAAACTTCCAAAAAAAAAGTCACATGGCGTATGGGGATGGGGAGCACTTCTTGTGTCTATGTTTATGGGTAGTCTGCCTTTCACACATCTTCTCTTCCAGGAAGACCTGAAAAACTAGGTAACGGAAGGGCACTTACTGGCTTGGTGAATAGCATACAGACTGAATTCAGACATAGCATTTGGATTGCCGGCACAATTGTTTTGAGGATTAGGTGTCTATACAACACACATGTACCTTATGTCTCACACAGGATATATGTCTGATGTGACGTATGATGCATGGAAGGTGCAAAGGCTTTGGTACATCAGCTGAACTGTTAGTATATTATAAAGAGAACAACCTAAGAGTAGAGTAAAGACTATTATAACAATGAATAAGACCTCTTATCACACAGTGAATAACCACATTTTTTAAACAGCTGTATACTTGAGACATCAGTGGCACTTTACCAGACTTCTGTACGCTGCATCTGGGATCAGTCTGAACTGTATGCATTCAGCCTCTCTAACTTCACCTCACGAATTTCTTCCAATGACAATTCAGTGAACAGCACATACTCAGCTCCTGGGTACTGCCTTGTCCATAAGGCACAGTACATATCTTGCTCCCCACTCCAACACAACTGAAGCACATGCGCACCAAAGTTTAGACCGTCTGGAGGTGTTAAACAGTGCTGAATCTTACTCAACACCAAATAAAAACAAAACTGCAGTTACAGTACAAAGAACAAATTCTTACCTTCTCCATTGTTACCTGCATTTTTGCCTTTATCTCTTCTATAGACATAGGACCTTTAGGAGTCTTTGGTGTCGCTGGTTTGCCACCTTCCTTTTTACCAGAGTCCGGGGTCTGGGAAAGAAGAAATTTTACATCACTAATGCAAAAAGCAAATCTAAAATACAAGATTATGCTCTCATTTTTAAATTGATAATAAAAGTTATTATGCTCAAACATTTAATACCAACATATTTTAACAATAAGCACACCAAACTTACAATACTAAGGTATTTAAGCGTCACAACTGAACTGTTAAGTCTGAAGTTTTCATGCAGGCCTGTTTTGCTTTTAGGTCTGTCCCATGGTTAAGGGTCTCCTAAACAGCTCACTTATGTTAAGTGAGTGGATATCTAGAATTTTAACAGCTACCTGGACAATCTGAATGCATTCTGCTCTGTAGGCACGGTTGTACATGAAGGAATTAACAGTAGCAGCCCATTTTATTGGCAGTAACTGAGACAGAACTTCAATATTACACTTCTGCAAAAACAACACTATCCTGGAATTACTAAATCAAAGGAAGGTTGGCAAGGGGGCTCAGACCCCACCCCTTAAAAAGGGGCTGTATCACTTTCTAGGAAAGCCAATTTCAATTAGTCCTACTGAAGAAAATAGGGATCAAATTAGAATCCCACTGCTGCTTGGGAAAGCGCTGGAGTCACAAGCAGATTCAGTCAACAATCTTGCAAAATTCACACGAGATTGCTGTAAACACCGACATGATACAAGTCCAATCTATGGAAAAAGGAAAATTATTCGGTCCAACTCATTCATGAGTGCCAGCACTAGAATTAATGAAGCTTACTACCTGGGTGCTATCAGCCAAACAAGGAAAGCTTACAGCTGCAAAGAGGCTTACAGACACAGAACAGTACAGCCGTGGGACTACATACAATGAAAATATAGCTTTAAAACTACTTGCCTTGAGAAGCCACAGCCAGCTTAAATACCAGTCACTTGCCCCCCCCAGCTCAGACACCCCCTCCTGTTTTTTTCTGGAGCACTACCATTTTCTTGGGTCTTTGTCCCATTGTCTTCAGGGTAGGAGCATGAGCAACCCACTACTGTCCCCCAGAACAAAAAAGTGGCATTATCTGGGTTTGGGAGAAAAATCCAATAGGAAGAGGACTGCCTAAACCAACCTGAGGAAAGATGGCAAGAGGAGATGTAGAAGGGAGGACCATACCTCTCAACCTGGAATCAAAAATTTGGACAAGGCCCATGAAAAATGGGTACAAAACCTGTATGCTGATTATCAAATCAGCATACAATTACATAACATACAAGAGCCATTAAGAAAAAGGATGAAAATAATGCACTTAAGCATTCAAGAGTGTGTAGAAATTTTAATACATTTTTATTTACACTTCGAGAAAGTTGCAATAGATAAGAGGGGGTAACTTTAAAAATAAAATTGAGACTAGAGAAGTGAGTTGGCAGGTAAGATTAAGTGCAGATGTTGCCCCTGGGTTGAACGAACATGTCAAATGTTTTAGTAAAGCAGAAGTTAAAAGGTTAACTTGTTGATTCATTGTTAATTGGTTTGTATTTAAATACAGTGTACACTGTTGGTTCAGATTTTCCTGATTTTTTTTTTTTTTTTTTTTTTACGAAAGCGGAGATAACATTTTGCGCACTAAACCAATTTGCGGTCCTTTTGCAATAGTGAACTTTTTGGTTCTAAATAAAAAAACATACTTCAGCCAGAATCCTTTCCATTCATTCACCCCAGTCCCACTTGTCAGATCCATTTGAATAATCCATAAGAGCACTGCTGATAAATCCCACACAGATAAAAAAAGAGAATGCTCGCACTCGCAGAACAGATTTGAATAAAATGTTTCCCGCTCGCAGAAATGTGTACATCCATAGCCAGAAATGTGTGCACTGAGCCCTTGAGCTCAATTCAGACAGGCTGGTATCCCTCACGGAGCTATCAGCTCAAAAACGGAAAAGACAATTAAAAAAAAGCTGGGAAAAAGTCAGAAATGAAGGGGTGCCACTTGAACTGTGGCACCCCCATTATGTGGACCCCAAAACTCAGTAAAAACTAATTCAGTACAGTTGGGAGGTATGGGGAGGACAGAGGTATTGCAACAGTGAAGACTCAAACATCAAAAGTTACATTAAGTGGACATCTATGCTACATTCTAATTTCACTACTGCAGTAATTACTCTTGGGAAAACTCCCCAAAACTAGACATGGGAGTCTGGACTGATGAAGGTGCTGAGGAAATGACTACTGCAGGATTGCTGACACAAACCCTGCCCTAACCCCATAGGTAACAGCCAGGTTGTAGCATCTTAAAGGTGTGGACTGAGGACCATATGGCTGCCTCCTGCATTCACACTTGGCACTTCTGAAGAAGTACTAGCTGCCATAGCTCTTGTGGAGTGTTTTTCAGGTACCTGCTTTCCATGACATTTGTAGCAAAAGGTGATGTGATCAGCAATCAGAAATAGCCTTGCTTAACAGGTCTACCTTTCCCATTCTTTGCAAATGCATCAGATTCTATAATGTGCTTTGTGCAACCAGAATCAGAGTTGCCTGTACACATCTAAATACAAGATTCTTGACCCTTTGCACCAAGGGTTTGAAAAAGCAAGTAAACTACTTAAGAGAGACCCGAAAAGCTAGTTTTGACAAGAATGGGTCTGTACACAAACACTAGTGTTATGGAAGAGTTATGGGCTCCCTACACAGACTTGTAACTCATTCTCCTGACAGAGGTAAAAGTCACCAGGTGGCAGCTTCCCACACTGTGAATGCAGTCAGTAGAGGCAGCAGGCTCAAAATGAAGCAATGCAAGTTTTCTAAAACAAAAATTTGGTGGTCTCAAGACAGATATCCTTCAGAATCTGTCATGGTGGAGGCCAGAAACTGGTGTAAGAACTGGCAAGCAAGATAACAGATGTCTTAAATTGTAAAGATCAGTTAAATAGCTGAAGATTCTGGGCAGCCTGGGTTGTAGTAGCCACTGACCCATTGTCAAGCACCAGTGTGGAGTCTACGCATTTGGAAATGCGCGAGTTTCCAGTATGTCACTGGACTTCTTGTAATTTGTAGGATGCCCTTAGGAGAAAAGCTCTTGAGAATTTATAGGATGTTCTTAATCATCCATCCCTCCAACTTCAGACTTGGCAAGTGTGGGTGTACAGTGATCCCCTTGTTCTGGGCTAGGTCCAATTCCAAAAGGAGCACCCAGATTTCTCCTTACACACACTGGAGGGCTGAGAATCAGTGCTTTCCAGGCTGGGGGGACGGGACGGACTATTAGAACCACCCCTGACCCATTGTCTATACCCTATAATCTTCTAAAATACTCCAAGGAAGGCAGAAGTAAATGTGTCATAGATCTGTCTAGGGAAGGAGAAGGCATCCAATGCTCCAAGATTGTTTAGAGTCCTTGAGCCAAACATTCTCTTCTGAAGAGTAAAGAATACTACTGGCACACCCCATGTGCACAACATTTGCAGGTGGCCCTCTTCTGCAACCATTCACCTACAAAGGAAAGACATGACAATGTGGCAAACCAGGAAAAGTACAGTTTTGTACCTACCATAAATGTAGATGTTAGAGTGCTAATACAGCTGCAGTCATAACAGATGGGTTCTCCTGCTGTCAGGCGGGTCCCTCGGTCGGCCGAATTCCAAAGTCTAGGTCCGGCGTCTGTTGTAGTCGCTTCTTCCCTGACGTCAGTGCACCAGGGGTATAAAAGAACCAGACGACGCCATTTTCTTCAGTTTTTCTTGCCCCAGATGTCAGGTGCCCCCAGAAGGAAGGCAATACATAAGTTTGTGTAATAAAGCAATGCAATATAATAAAAATACAGTAGTTGCAAGCAAATACCCCCAATCAGGTTGTATGAGGAGGTGTTAGCCAAAAGGCCTGTCCCAAGAGGGGAAGGAGGGAGGGAAACCTGGACTGCAGCTGTATTAGCACTCGAACATCTACATTTATGGTAGGTACAAAACTTTACTATGTTCATAGTGCATACAGCTGCAGTCATAACAGATGGGTAGAATCCCAAAGCTAAGAAAGGGGTGGTAGGCACTAGGTGGAACTAGGAGGAGCCAGAATGCCCTGCAAGACTGCAGTGACAAAGCCTGCTCTAGTTTTGGAGTATAATGGTAGGTGGTAGTGCTTGGAGAAGGTATGCACAGAACTCCAAGTGGCTGCTTCCAAAATATCTTTGGTAGGAACTCAGAGGAAAGCTGCAGAGGTAGCTGTGGCCCTTGTGGAGTGAGATCTGATGCCTGCAGGTACAGTTTTACCATGAAAAGAGTAACAAAAGCGTATGCAGTGGGCTATCCATTTTGAGATGGTCTGTTTGGAAATTGGCTTCCCTTGAGCTCCTATAGCATAGGACACAAAGAGCTGTTCTGATTTTCTGAAAGGCTTTGTTCTGTCCAAATAATAACGCAGCTGTCTGTGGATGTCCAAGGAATGTAGTCTATCCCCTTTGTTTTGAGGATTAGGGTAAAAGGTAGGCAAGTGTATAGCCTGATTCAAAGCTACCCTGGATACCACCTTTGGCATAAAGGACAGGTTGGTTCGTAAGGAAACTCTGTCCTGATGGGAGATAAAAGGCTGCACAGCCATGAGGGCTTGTAGTTCCGATACCCTACGAGCTGAGGTGATAGCCAGAAGGAAAGCTGTTTTCCAGGACAAATATTGCAAATCTGTTGAGGCAGCTGGCTCAAGAGGAGGCAAGGTCAGCTTTTCTAGAATGAAATTGAGATCCCAAGCAGGTATTGGTTGTTTCCTTGGGGGTTTTATATTCTTAGCCCCTCTGAGGAACTGTCTTAAGAGGGGGTGAGAGAATAAAAGGTGGATCAGTGTTGTATTCTGCAGAAATGGCTGAGGCATGGATTTTAATGGAGAATGAAAGTCCACTGCTTAGCAGCTCAGCTAGATACTGTAATATTTGAGGTAAATTCAGTTTTCCAGGATTCTGGCCCTTTTTCTCATTCCAGGCACAAAACAGTTTCCATTTTGCGTTGTAAGCTTTTCTAGTAGACTGCCTTCTGGCCTCCAAAATGACATCCTGCACCTCCTTGGAGAGTAGGGTCTGTTGTGATGTTAAGGAATCTTCCATGCGGCCAGATTGAGTGTTTTCAGCTGACTGTGAAGAGTTTTGAAGCTGTGCTGAGTCAGAAGAGGCATTAGAGGTAGGGTCCATGGAGGGGAATGCGTCAGGCTCCTCAGGAGTGGGTACCAGTGCTGTCTTGGCCAGTCTGGAGCAATAAGAATCATCTGTGGTCTGTCTGCTCTGGTTTTTAATAGAACTTTGGGCAGCAGAGGAAGAGGTGGAAAGGCAAACTGTCATTGTTGTCCAACTGAAAGAGCGTCCACTCTCCAGGCCTGTGGATGAAAAGTCCTTGAGCAGAATGTTGTCAATTGGTGATTTTTGAGGGAGGCAAAGAGATCTAGGTCTGGCCTTCCCCATGCGTGAATTATCTCTGTAAAAACTTGAGGATGCAACTTCCATTCGTGTGGATCTGTCATATTTCTGCTTAAGTTGTCTGCCAGCATGTTTTCCTTGCCTGCCAAGTACTGTGCTTGAAGTTCGATTTGTAATTCCAGGGCCATGTTCCAAAGCGACATGGCCAGCCTGCATAGGGGGTATGAATGGGTTCCTCCCTGTTTGTTTATGTACCACATTACTGTGGTGTTGTCTGTCCTTATCAATAGTTGACCTGGATGCAGAAGGTCTTTGAAAGCTATAATAGCATTTATTACCGCTAGCATTTCCTTTTGATTGATGTGAAGGTGCTTTTCTTTTTGGGACCATTTGCCCTGAATGCACCGATCTGTCATGTGTGCCCCCCAGGCGTAGTCAGAGGCTTCTGTTGACTTGATTTGCTTGAGGCTTGCAGAATGGGAGACCTGCGTTTGTTTGGCATGCTTGAGCCCACCACAGAAATTCCTTTTGAAGACATGGAATTAGTGGTATTACTGTTTCCA
The DNA here is from genome assembly GCF_019279795.1 of Protopterus annectens. Taxonomy (NCBI): domain Eukaryota; kingdom Metazoa; phylum Chordata; order Ceratodontiformes; family Protopteridae; genus Protopterus; species Protopterus annectens. The sequence goes on along the minus strand of NC_056733.1, from coordinate 1,120,528,895 downwards.
AACTGTGGCTGTGTTGAGACCATATGTTTTTCAGGTACCATTGAAGTTTCCTCATATGCAGCTTTGCACATGGGATTAGTAGGATGCAAGATGCCATGAATCCCAGAGCCTGCAGGATTTTCCTTGCAGTCAGCCTGGTGAAATTTGCTAGTTTCTGAAATATTGAGTTAGTTGCCCCTGCTTCTCTGGCGTGAGGTAGGCCATCTGGGTGTTTGTGTCCAAGTTGGCACCCAGGAAAATTATTGTCTGAGGGTATTAGCCTGGATTTCTTTTTGTTGACTGTGTATCCCAGAGAATTCAACAACATTACAAAAGCCAGATGTTTCAGAAGAATGTGCTTGCTGTCCGCTTGGATCAGGCAGTCGTCCAAATATGGGTATATTTGTATCCCTTGAAGTCTGCAGTAGGCAATTACTGATGCCAGGCATTTCGTGAATACTCTGGGCGCAGTAGATAAGCCAAAGGGCAACACAGAGAATTGATAATGGGTTGAACCTGCAAGAAATCTGAGGTATCTTCTGCAATTTTGTCTGATTGGGACATGCAGGTATGCCTCCTTGAGGTCCAATGTTACCAGCCAAGACTCCTTGCCCAGCATGGGAAGAAGCTGCTGTAATGTGAGCATCTTGAATTTTGGTACGAGTAAAAATGTGTTTAGGAATGGATAGGTCCAAAATAGGTCTCCAATCTTTTTCCTTCTTTGGTACCAGGAATAGTCTGGAATAAAAACCTTGACCTTGTTCGTGAGTAGGTACCTCTTGAATAGCTTTCATGTCCATGAGATCTGAAATTTGTCTTTGTGCCTCTGCCCTTTGATTGTGTGGCAGGTTTGGCATGCCTCATTTTTGGAAGGGTGTGAAAATGGAATCTGTAGCCTCTGTTTATAATGTCCAGGATCCATTTGTCTTGTGACAATATGCCAATTTTTTGAAAATAATACCAGCTTTCCGCCCAAGGGTGCTGCCATTTGAGCCTTGCTTGGCATGCAAAGGGGAAAGTCACTGCGCTTGCTTTCTGAATGGCTGCGAACTATCCTCACCACCTCTGTAGGAGCTTGCCATTGTCTGCCCCTAAACTATCCTGGAGATTGCCCTCTGCCCCTCGGGCGCCTGTATCTACCTCTTTGGGGTCTGTCCGTGGCTGGAAAGGACCAATTTTTTTAAGGCCAATTTCTACTGAAACGTGGAGGTTGTACCTGTAGAAAATCTTTCACTGTTTGCATTGATTTAGCCTTTTCCTCCATTTTCTTTAATACCTCCTCAGCTTTAACACCAAATACATCCTTTTGAAGAGGGGCATCTAGTAATTTAGCTTTGACAAGATCTGGTAAGGTTTGCTCCTTGAGCCAGGCATGTCTACGTATGACTGATCCTGTAACAGCAGCTCTACACGTGGCCTCTAGAGCATCAAAACCACATTGCAAGGTATGTTTACCCACTTGTTCTGCACTATGCATCAAATCCTGCAACTCCTTCAAGTCTGGTTGTTCAGGTTGTGACATTTTGCTTCTCAACTGATAACAGAAACTGTTGGTACTTTAACATATGGAACGGGCAGTTTAATGCCCTCATGGTTAAGGTGGCTGAGGTGTATACCTTTTTTCCCCACCTTTCTAAGGATCTGGAATCTCTCTGAAGGTAATGGGTTTTTAGCAGTGGAGGCCTTAATTCCCTTGGGGCCCTGTGAGATGGTTTCTGGGTCAGCCGCATGGATTTTGTATAAAAATTGGTGCGAGTCAGGAACCCGGTAGTATCTGTCACGCTTGACTGGGGCTGGAGGTAAAGAATCCGGGTTAAGGCAGGCCTCAGAGTACACATTATCTAGTATGTCTAAGACAGGAGGTATAGCCAGAGGCCTATGCTGAGGTAGCAAGAGAAAATCCCCAAGCCTTTTCTTGGAATCTGAGTACTCTTGGCCTTCCCAGTGGAAGTGTTCCCTTAAGGTATGCAAGGTTTCCCCAAATGAGTAATCCTCTGGGGGGAGAGACAGAGGGAATGGACTCCTCAGCATCAGAATCTTCGAAAGGGGAGTAAGAATGTTCCTGTTCATCAGAGTGCTCTGAAATAATGGATGCCTGGTCAGAGGGGGATTCTTCCTCCACTCTGGGCCTTTAGTCCGGGGGGGGGGGGGGGGGTTGAGAACCCCTGATAAGAGTAATCAAATCCTCAGCCATTTTAAGGATCTGTTTTTTTAGGCATGGGGCCTGGAAGGGCCCTGTGGAGCTTGTCTCTTAGAATGCATGGCTGCTTTAGACTTAGTGAAAGCCTTGATAGAAAAAGAAGAGGAAGGTCTGAAGACACCTCGAGAGGAGGCAGACCTGTCCACATTTTGAGATTCACCACCAAGATTGGCTTCGGTATCTGTAGTCGGGGTGTGGGCCGAGGAGCCTGCGACCTCGGGCACAGAAGACACCGCCAATGAAGTGTCGTCAGTAGGCAGGGGCTGCGTAGGCGCCTCGCTGAGAACCGGACCACATGTAGTCTGCTTTGGCGTGGTGTCGGTAGAGGCCGCGGACCTAGTGCGTCGGTCCTTATCTTTGCGTTTTTTAGACAAAATTGGAGTCTGAGTATCCGATGACATAATATAGTTCATTTATTTGCCAAAATAGTGCTAGGCGAACTCCGCCCGACACTTAATGGTGCGTTTGTTGAATGTAGCACAAAAACAACAAACCGAGACGTTGTGGTCTGGGCCTAAGCAAGGAATGCAGAGAGAATGAAAATCCTTATGCGGTATTTGCTTCCCACAAAAAATACAATTATTAACTTTGTCTGACATCGGTCTGAGGCAAGAAAGTTTCCCCAATGGGGTACTTAGCTTTCAAGAAGACTTCGGTTGCATAATTTTCGTAATTTCAGGAGCTGTCCGACCGGCATTTGCGAACTGCTTCTGCTTCGGGCACCGCAAGGCAAGAAAGACTGGAGAAAATGGCGTCGGCTGGTTCTTTTATACCCCTGGCGCACTGACGTTAGGGAAGAAGCGACGACAACCGACGCCGGACCTAGACTTTGGAATTCGGCCGACCGAGGACCCGCCTGACGGCAGGAGAACCCATCTGTTATGACTGCAGCTGTATGCACGATGAACATCTGGCAAAGCTCCATCAATGCCTTCTGTTGTGAGTTGTACTCCTTCCCCTTCTCTTGTTTCATCCAATCCAGGAGGATGTCCTGGTACCAAGGTGGCAGAAGTGTGGCCCTTTTCTCTACTGGATTTTAAGCAGACCAGCTAAGGATTCACCACTGGATTCCTATACAGGTGCTTGTGGGGCTCTACCAGTCTGTAGAACCAATCTGGTTTCCTAGGGTGGGCTACGAGCCAGGCTGCAGGGCAAACTAGACATCACAATTAATCACCTCCAGGCTGCAGGGCAATCTAGACATCACAATTAATCACCGCCAAGACTGACTATATTGAAAGATTTGGGCTCAAAGATAAAAATGAATCTTTCTAAGACAGTGGATATTCCTGAACTTCACAGCTGAAAGAAGCTTTTATACAGTTTCCCTAACAGAGGCCTCCGCTTCATCAGAAGCATAAGCAGTGATTGGTCACAGGGGGCTGCAAAAGCATCTCACTGACAAGTGCCTAGGAGGGCCATCAGAACAGAAAAATTCAACTGGCTCTTCAGTAGCTTTTTCTTGAACTCTACTTACCTAAGTGCTCAAAAGAGACTCATCCACCACAGAGTATCAGATATCAATACTTGGAAAAAAACTCCAAAGAGGTATTTGGCTTTGATTCTCAATCTCTGGCTTAGGACCAACAGATGTGAGACTAGCGGATGGACCTTTAAACCCTGACATTGGGAAGGCATCTGATAGGCATAGGGAATGAACAAGTAATTTCAGGCCTGCCCCAGGCTTCCAAAGGCAGGAAATCCCAAGAGTAATTATAAAAAGTGAAATGTTCATTTGTCAGCCAATTATAACAGACTTGCTTTACTACTTACACTGAATGTTCCTACACATTCTCACTACCAAACACAGCACATTCAGTAATGTTATTAAAGAATGCACAGAAAATTCACCCAACACTGGATGGATAAATGGTAGAAAGATGCAATACACAGCTCCTGTGTTAAGACAAATGAAGGCAGTGCCCTCCAGATGAGGCCAATTTGTTATCTTCTTAAAATCACTACCTTTTAAATGTACCAGGAAGTAGTCACATTACCTAACTGTACAATAAGCAACCAACCATAAGAAGACTAACTCAAATGTAGAGCTTACTCACAAAACAATAATGGAAAACACTTTCACTGCCAATGATCTGTACTCAGGGTCTCCTATCCTAGTTTAAGCGCCTACTGAATAAGGAAAACCAATTCTTGAACAAGAATGCTAGCATCTTAATTCACAGACTTGACTGCTGGAGGATCTGAACTGAGCAGCTGACATCAGGTCATCAGGGAAAGGGATCTGGCAAATCCTTACAAGAGTGCTACCTGGTGGAAGACCAGCAGCTTCAAAACACCTAGACCAAGTGTGCATAAACTAGCAGACTCAAAACTCAGCATAGGTGCACCACACTACCTGGCCAGCACAGAGAAGCAAATGATTTCTGAAAACTCCTGTGTACACCCATAAATAAAACACCAATTACTCTCTGAAACAGGGAGAGCAGCCAAATTCATACACAAATTGAAAGTTTTTTCCTGGAATGAAAACCCATTCTGAGCTTAAGCCAACTACATTTTTATTTCATCCTTTCTTGACCAGGTTAGCCCCACTATCTGACACCGTGCGGCAAGAAAGATTTGGCATCGGCTGCATCTTTTATACCCCTGGTGCACTGACGTCAGGGAAGAGGCGACCGCAACCGACGCCGGGCCTAGACTTTGGAATTCTGGCTGAGGGTAGCCTGCCAACAGGATAACCCACGAGAAATGACTGCAACAGTGAAACACTATGAACATTCAATCCTTAAGAAATAGTTGTGTAAAATCTTACTGTAGCTATAGAGGTCCTTCTTTTCAACGTTGCAGTATTCATAACCTTTGGGTTAGCCTTCACCTGCGTAGCAACCTGACAGTCCAGCCAGTATACAAAAGCTTTACTCACTAAGGTACCTGGGACGTCAAGACATTGGCCGTAGGGCGCATGGGCCAAAAGTGACGTCTGCACATACCTTCTTCAGAAATGAGCACCCCAGTCCTAGGATAGCTGCACAAGTTCAGAGTCATCCAAAGCTTCTTCAGGGGGTAGGAGGGTGGGACAGAATACTGCAACATGGAAGAGAAGGACATCTATGATGAAGGTTAAGACTTTACACAACTATTCCATGTCCTTCGATTCTCATGTTACAGTATTCTTAACCTTTGGGAGAGTGCCATAGCTTAAAAGGGAAGAGGGTGGTTTGGAATTCTCCAAAAATCCAAGGACTACCCTAGCAAAACCTTACCTAGATCTGGAGATGTGGTCCAGTTTGTAGTGCCAGGTGAAGGTATGGACAGATGTCTAGGCAACTGCTTCTAGAATAGCAGCAGTTCCCAGCCCTTTGAAGAAAGCTCCAAATGAGGCCATAGCTCTAGCAGAATGGGCTTTAATCTTACTGTCCAGGTGTTTGCCATGGTAGATGTAAGAGGAGATCGCTTTGGAAATCCAGGTAAAAATGGTCTGCTTTGTCACTGCTTTCCACAGAGCCCTTGGAAGAAAGGTGACAAATAGTTGCTCTGATCTCCTAGGGGATTTGGTCTTGTCTAGGTAGAACCCAAGTTGTCCGAATGTCTAGGGAATGCAGGACTCATTCTAAGGTTGTGGAAAAAAGGTGGAGAGATGGATACATTGGTTAAGGGGCACCTCATTGACCACTGGGCATGAAGGTCAGGTTAGTCCACAGGGTTACCTTATCCTTTTGGAAGATTAGGAAGGGTGGGGGTGACCATAATGGCCTGGAGGTCTGACTCATGTCGAAGTCAGGGCTACCAAAAACAGAGTTTTCCAAAGTGCAGTATTTTAGAGAAGCTGTAGCTGCTGGCTCAAATGAAGCAGCCAGAGATTCTCCAACATAATTTAAGTCTCAGGGTGCTGGAACTGGCTTCCTAGGGTGCCTGTGATGTAGTACTCCCTTCAGGAATAACTTCACTTAAAGTCTGGAAGCAAGTGGAGAGTCAAGAGGCAGACAAACTGAAATAGTAGCAAGGTGGGCCTTAACCGAAGAGTATGCCAACCTTGCCTGCAACAATTCACACAGATACCGCTCAACTTAACAGATTTTTGCAGAATGTCCAGATTTTTGCCTCATTTTTGGTCTGTCCCTTAATTTGTGGTTTTCTGGCAAATCAGAGGAGAGGATTGAAGTCACTAAACAATGAAATTAGAGTTGCATTCTTCATATCATTCAGAAAATGCATGTCAATACAAAACCTGTCATTCTAGCAACGTTAAACTAAGAGCAATATTTAAAATCTGTATTTTCCAGCCTTTGTTCCCCCCAAAATTTTAGGCTTTATACACATTTCTTGCACCAAGAGGTTAAGCGGCATTACATATTGGACAGCACTACAGGGACTTCTTGAAAAGGGTCTAGCTGTCTACACCAAATAGAGAACTTTCTCTATTTGGACAGATCGAATCTTCTAGTATTGGGTCTTCCTGGCCTCCTGCAGGACATTAACCACATTCTCTGTTTAACAGTGTCTGAAAGGGATCAAAAACCCCCCCATCACCCACAGGGTTAGGTTCAGCGATTCCAAGTGGAGGTGGATTAGGGATGCCTTTGTCCTGTGTGAGTAGGTCCATTATGCGAGATAACTTGTGATTGCCCCTGGCTAAATGCAGGAGGGAGAACCAATGCTGTCTTTGCAAAAAGGGAGCACCAACAAAATTTTTGGTTTGTCCTGCTGAATTTTCAATAGGACTTTTTCAAAGAGTGGGAAGGGTGGGGGGGATGCGTAGAGAGCAACACCCCCCTTCCTTGAGACAGAAGGCATCCATCATCCTCACATGAAGGCTGGGTGTTGTGATACAAAACTGAGGAAGTTGTCAGTCAGAAGGGAGGCAAAGAGCTCTATTTGTGGCGTACCCCACCTGTGTACTATGCCCAGACATGCATCCCTGCTTAGCATCCATTTGTGGGATGTTGACATTATCTGCTCAAGGTGGTGTTCTGAGCAGAGGGAATGTAAATCAAGCAGGATGGCTCCATGCTGAGCTGCCAATTTCCAGGCCTGGAGTGCAAGTCTGCATAGCAAGCAATATCCATCCCCCCGGTTGTTCACATACCAGGACAGTGTGTGAAAGAATAGTTGTGCAAGATCTTACCATAACCATACATGTCCTTCTCTTCCATGTTGCAGTATTCTTACTGTGGGAGTCTCCTACAAAAGCTTAAGCCCGGTTTGCTGTTGGTGCGTGGGATTGTCAAGCACAGCCATAAACCAGGGGCCTTAAATGGGATGTCTGCATGCACAGACCTCAGAACTGCCCAGTTAGACAGCGGACTAGGTAGAACAAAATGATGTCCTCCAGACTGGTGGAATGCCATAGACTGCCAAGGAGACCATAGCCTAGGAGGTGCCCCATAAACAAGTGAAAGGAATGCAGGGGGATGGTGGGAGGGAGGAATACTGCAACATGACATACATTTATGGTTATGCTAAGATTTTATACAGCTATTCTATGTCCTTCAATTCCCTTGTTGCATTACTACTGTGGGAGAGTACCACAGCTTAGGAAGGGTGAAGGTAGAGGTAGCAGATTCAAGGAATCCCTGCAGGATTGCCCTAGCGAAACCTGCTCTGGAGATATGATCCAACTTGTTGTGCCTGGTAAATGTGTGTACAGTGGACCAGGTGGCTACCCTGCCTCCAGGATGGAGACTGTCTAGGTCCTTTGTCCAAGTAAAACCTTAACTGCCTGTGAACATCCAGGGAATGGAAAATTCTCTCGCAGTCATTGGTAGGAGAGGGAAAGGTGGACAGGTGAATGAACTGATTTAATGGAAGCTCGTTGACCCCTGTGGGCATGAAAGGGTTGGTGTGCAAGGTTACCCTATCTTTGTGGAAGACAGTGCAAGGGGGGGGCATGTCATGAGAGCCTGTAACTGGTACCCTTCTGGCTGAAGTGAGAGCTACCAGCAGGACTGCTTTCCATGTGCACATCTGTAGTGATTCAGAAAGTACAGTTTTGTACCTACCTTAAATGTAGATGTTAGAGTGTAGACACTGCTGCAGTCATTACACTTGGGTTATCCTGCCGTCAGGCGGTCCCGCAGTCGGCCCGAGTTCCAAAGTCTTGGTCCAGCGTCGGCTGCGGTCGCCTCCTCCCGGACGTCAGTGCGACAGGGGTATACAAGATGCAGCAGACGCCATTTTCTTCAGTTTTTCTTGCCCCAGATGTCAGGTGCCTCTAAATATGTAGGCAATTCCAATTGCTAATAAAACATGCATACGAAAAGCAAAAAACAACTTACAGCTACCAGCAAATACTCCCCATAGGTAGTAAGGGTAAAAGACATAGGTTCGTACCAGCCAGTAAGAGGGGACAGGGGGTAACCTGGACTGCAGTAGTGTCTACACACTAACATCTACATTTATGGTAGGTACAAAACTGTATTATGTTCATCATGTTACACTGCTACAGTCATTACACTTGGGTAGAATCCCAAAGCTGAGGAAGGGTGGCTGGTCCTATAAGGCATTTGGGGTGGCTATAAGGCCCTGCAGCGGCGAAGCCAGCTCTGGATTTAGAGTATAGAGGCAGATGGTAATGCTTGGTGAAGGTGTGTACAGGACTCCAAGTTGCTGCTTCCAAAATATCCTTGGTAGGTAGTCCCCTGAGGTAGGCAGTTGAAGTGGCTGTTGCCCCTGGTGGAGTGAGATCTAATGCTGCTAGGTACAGGTTTTCCATGGTATGTGTAGCAGAAACGTATACAATGTCCGGCCCGTTTTGAAATGGCTTTTCCCTGTGCTCCTGCAGCATATGCTACCAATAATTGCTCAGATTTTCTGAAAGCTTTGGTTTTGTCCAGGTAGAAGCGTAACTGCCTGTGTATGTCCAAAGAGTGCAGTAGTCTCTCCTTTATTCTGTGGTTTGGATAAAAAGTTGGCAGGTGAAGAGTTTGGTTTACAGCCACACTGGATACCACCTTTGGCATAAAAGTAAGATTAGTTCGTAAAGACACCCTGTCCTGGTGGAAAATGAGGAAAGGTTCCACTGCCATTAGTGCCTGTAATTCTGAAACTCTTTGTGCTGATGTTATTGCCAGGAGCAGAGCAGTTTTCCAAGAGATATATTTTAATTCTGCTGTGTTGGCTGGCTCAAAAGGAGGTAAAGTTAGCTTCTCCAAAACAAAGTTGAAGTCCCAAGTTGGAGTAGGTGCTCAACGGGGCGGTCTTATGTTTTTAGCCCCTCTGAGTTACTGTTTTAACAGAGGATTAGAGAAAATTGGTGGATCCGTGTTGTAATGAGCATAGATGGCAGAGGCGTGGATCTTGATGGATGAGAAGGGGAGTCCTTTGTCCAGCATCTCAGTTAAGTATTGTAGTATCTGGGGAATGTTTGGGACAAGAGGGTCAAGGCTGTGAGCTTGGTTCCAGGCACAGAATCTCTTCCATTTATCCGAATAGGCTTTCCTGGTACTAGGCCTTCTGGCCTCCAGAATCACATCCATAACAGCTTTGGAAAGAGGCATTGCTTGCTTGACTAAGGAATCTTCCATGCAGCTAGGTTTAAGGTCTTTAGCTGGCTGTGTAGATTTGTTTGTTGTGCTGAGTCAGCAGATGAGGGATTGGAGGCAAAATCCAGGGTGGTTCTTGTGCTAAGCTCCTTAAGATTGGTTACCAGTGCGCTGGCATGGCCAGTCTGGTGCAATCAGGATCATCTTTGGCTCTTCCTGGCTTTTATGAGTACCTACCTTTGGCAGGAGAGGTAGTTGTGGAAAGCGTATACTTGTACGTTCTTCCAGCTGAATGAGAGGGCATCCACTTTCCATGCTTGTGGAACTCCTTGTGCAGAATTTTTGTAGATGGCAGTTCATTGGGGATGCAAACAGATCTATGTCTGGGCTCCACCATTTCTGTGTTATCATTCTGAATATTTGCGGATTCAACTCCCATTCATGGGGATCCATGATGTTTCTGCTTAAGTCGTCTGCCAGTGTGTTTTTCTCTCCTGGCAGGAATTGCGCTTGCAGATTAACTTGAAGGTTTATAGATGTGTTCCATAAGGTCATAGCTTTTCTGCATAGGGGGTAGGAGTGAGTGCCCCCTTGCTTGTTTATGTACCACATAACTGTGGTGTTGTCTGTCTTTAGTAGTGGTCCTGGATGCAGCAGGTCCTTGAAAGCTATAAAATCGCATTTTGTACAGCTAGCATCTTTTTTATTGATGTGAAGATGCCTTTGTTCTGCGGTCCACGTGCCCTGAATACATTTGCCTGCCATGTGTGCTCCCCAGGTGTAATCAGATGCACCTGTTGTCAGTGTTTGCCTGGCTGTGGGTTGTGTAAAAGGCTGTCCCTTGTTGAGGTGACAAGCTTGAGACCACCATTGAAACTCCTGTTGAAGGCAAGGGATAGTGTTGAGACCATACATTCTTTAGGTACCATTGTAGTTTCCTCATATGCAGTCTGGCATATAGAAGTAGTATTATGCAGGATGCCATGTAACCCAAGGCCTGCAGAATTTTATTTGCAGGGAGCTGGGTCTTTGCTGCCATCAATTGAAAGTATTGAGTCTGTTTGTCCTTGTTTGTCTGGCATGAGATATGCCATCTGGGCCATTGTGTTCAAGCTGGCACCCAGGAATATAATCTCTTGAGGGCACTAGTTTTGATTTCTTTTCGTTTACTGTGTACCCCAGGCAACTTAATTTTTTTGCAAACGCCAGATGCTTTAGAAGAATGTCCTTGCTCTCTGCTTGAATCAGGCAGTCCAGGTATGGATAAAATTGAATTCCTTTCCGTCTGCAAAATGCAATTACTGGTGCCAGGCACTTTGTGAAGACCCTGGGCACAGTAGATAAGCCAAAGGGCAGTGCAGAGAATTGGTAGTGCATTGAACCAGCTATGAATCGGAGGCATCTTCTGCAGTTTTGTCTGATAGGGACATGCAGGTATGCCTCTGAGGTCCAAAGTCACGAGCCAAGCTTTCTTGCCCAGCATGGGAAGAAGCTGCTGTAATGTCAACATTTTGAATTTCAGAACATCCAGGTAAGTGTTTAGAGAGGAAAGATCCAGAATGGGCCTCCAGGCTTTGTCCTTTCTAGGTACCAGAAAGAGTCTCGAGTAAAATCCTTGTCCTTGATCCTGTGATGGTACCTTTTGAATAGCTCTCATACCCATGAGTGCTGTAATTTGTTTGAGCCTCTGCCCATTAGTTTGGTGGCAGATTTGGCATTCCTTTTAACCTTGGCAGTGTGAAAGTGGAACCTGTAACCTTGAAATACAATGTTGAGAACCCATTTGTCTTTGGTGATCATTTGCCAATTGTGGTAGAAGAGTGCCAGTTTTCCTCCCAAGGGGGCTGCCAAGAAGGATTTGTTTGGCAGCTGTAGTGGGAAGTCATTGGAGCTGCTTTTTATATGGTTGTGGCCTGTCTTCCCCTTCTTTCTGGCCTGATGCAACCCTGGCATTGTCGAGGCCTGTAAGGACCTTGTGTTTGACCTCTACCTCTTAGACGTCTGTATCTTCCCCTTTGAGGTCTGTCTGTAATTGGAAAGGACCAATTCTTAGTTGGCCAGTTTCTGCTAAATCTAGGAGGCTGAACCTGTAAGAAATCCTTCACCGTTTGCGTAGATTTTGCCTTATCCTCCATTTTCTTTAATACCTCTTCTGCCTTAACTCCAAACAACGCATCCTGCTGCAAAGGTGCATCCAATAATTTTGCTTTAACATGACCTGGTAACGTATGTTCTTTTAACCAAGCATGTCTTCTAATGACAGCCTGTAACTGCTGCTCTGCAGGAGGCCTCTAGAGAATCAAAACCACATTGCAAAGTATGCTTTCTCACTTGTTCAGCTGCATGCAATAAATCTTGCATTTCTTTAAAATTAGGAGGATCGGATTCTGGAAGCATTTTTTGTTTTAACTGAGACAGTAAAAACTGCTGATATTTTAGCATGTGAAACTGGCAATTTAAGGCTCTCATTGCTAAAGTTGCAGGCGTATATACTTTCTTTCCCCATCTGTCTAATGCTCTGGAATCTCTGTCAGAGGGAACTGGATTCTTGGCTGATGAGGCAACTCCTTTGGATCCCTGAGAAATAGTTTCAGGGTCAGTGACAGGGCTTTTATACAGAAATTTATGCGAGTCAGGGACTCTGTAGTATCTGCCAGGTTTAACAGGGGCTGGAGGTAAGGAATCAGGATTTAAGCTGGATTCAGTATACACATCATCCACAATATCAAACACTGGCGGAATAGCAAGGGGTCTGTGTTGAGGTAATAAAAAGGAAGTCAGAGCCTTTTCTCGTATTCTGAGTAATCCTGGCCTTCCCAGTGGAAATGCTCCCTCATGGTATGTAGGGTTTCCCCAAAGGAGTAGTCCTCAGGCGGTGAGGATGATGGAATTGATTCCTCAGCATCAGAATCCTCATAAGGGGGTAAAGAGTATCCTAGGTCTGAGGATGAAATCAGAAGAGATGGACACCTGGTCGGATGAGTCAGTCTGCATCCTGTCTAGGCCTTTTATCAGGAGGGGGATGGGACCCCCTGATCAGAGTAATTAGGTCTTCGGCCATTTTGAGCATTTTTTTCTTAGGCATGGAGGCCTGTCCTGGAGAATGCCGTATTTGTTTCTTTGACTTTAAAGGAGGCTTAGACTTAGCTGAGGGTTTAATGCTTAACTGAGTAGGTCTGAAGACACCCTCTGTAGCTGTGGGTTGCTCAGCTACTCCAGATCCCTCTGAAAAGTCTCGGTAGGCTGAAGAGCTTGTGCGTCCGAAGGCCAGGCCATCTCCACGTGGGATTCAGAGGCGGCTTGTGGTTCTACAGAAGCGGTAGTCAGGGGCTGCGAAGGCGCCTTGCTGAAAACCGGAGAACTGGTGACTTGACTAGAAGAGGCTTTGTCATCAGTTTTGGGCCTCAGATGCCTATCCTTGTCTTTGTGCTTTTTGTGTATTCCGGTCGGAAGTTCCGACGGCATGTTATAATTGAATTTTCTACCAAAATAATGTCGGGCAAAAACAGACGTTTAATAGTGCGCTTGTTAAACTAGCACAAAACGGACAACCAGTAACGTCGTGGTCAGGGCCTAGGCATGGGATACAATAGGAATGGAAATCCTTGAGGTATTTTGCTTCCCACAAGAAATACATTAACTTTTTCTGACATCGGTCAGAGGCAAGAAAAAGTTTCCCCAATGGGGTACTTAGCTTTGTAGAAGACTTCGGTCCTGGATTCGGAATGAAAATCTCAGGAGACGGCCGACCGGCACTTGCGAACTGCTTTTGCTTTGGGCACCGCAAGGCAAGAGAGACTGAAGAAAATGGTGTCGGCTGTATCTTGTATACCCCTGTCGCACTGACGTCAGGGAGGAGGCGACGTCAACAGATGCCGGACCAAGACTTTGGAACTCTGGCAGACTGCGGGACCGCCTGATGGCAGGATAACCCAAGCGTAATGACTGCAGCAGTGTAACACTATGAACATCTAGCTGGTTCAAATGGAGCCAGTGTGAGTTTTTCCAGGATATTTTTGGTCCTAAGGTGGTGCAATAGGCTTCCTCGCTGGTCTGGTGTGTAGGACTCCCTACAGGAACAATTTAACATCTAGCCTGGAGAGTAAAGGAGGGTCTAAGGGTAAGCAGGCAGACAGAAGAAAGGTGCACTTTCACTGACTAGTATAAAAGGTCTGTCTTTATAAACTCATACATATGCTAGGACATTAGGTACATCCACTAGTAAGGGATCCTTAAGCCTTTGGAGATGCCATTTGGAGAATCTCCCATTTTAGAATGTAGGATCTGTTGGGTTTCGTGGCCTCCCTCAGGACAGAAAGCAGTCCTCAGAGTAGTGGTGCCTGAAAGGTATTCAAAATTTATCATCCAGAGTGTTAGACACAGCATCTCCATATGAGGGTGGATGAGAGTTCCCTTCTGCTGTGCGAGTACATCTACCTTGTGGTGACTACCATTGACAAGGGATAGTAGAAGGGAGAACCAATGATGCCTTGGCCAACAGGGAGTCACTAGCAAGATTTCTGGATTGTCCTTCCTGATTTTCAGGAGGGCTTTTTGAATGAGAGGAAAGGCATACAGAAATAGTCATTCCATGAGATAGTGAAGGCATCCACTCTCCAGGATAGAGGGAGTGGTCCTTCGTACAGAATTCTCTGTTGTCTGTTCTGGGGGGAGGCAAGCAAGTCTATTTGGGATGTGCCCCCCTAGTGGACAATGTCTAGAACTTCTTTGCAACATCCACTTGTGATGCAGAGAGAATGATCTGCTGAGAGCGTTTGCCTCTAGGCAGTCTACATCCCATCCCAGGACAACCGCCAAGCAATTTGTTTTGTGAGGTTAGGTCCCAAATCTGAGACTTGCACCCCCCCCCCCCGTTTGATTTACCACATGACCATGATGTCTGTGAAAAACTGAAGGGGACCTGACTGTAGAAGGGGGAGGAAGGCTTAAGGCTAGATTAACTGCAGTCATCTCCCTTACATTTATGCGATTTTTCAGGTGGTGCGCCTGCTAGCATTCTTGCACCTTGAGGCCCTTCATGGTCGCCCCCACCCCACCCCAGATCGGAGGCATTTGTGTGCATGTGTTGAATTGGTGTAGGTGGTATTAGAGGTAGGGGCCTGGGTTCATTTGAATCTGCTGAACCCACCACTGTAGTTCCGACCTGAAGAAGGGTAGGAAGGGGATCTGGAAGTCTAGACTGTGGCTGTGTTGGGACCACAGTCTTCAGATACCATTGTAGCTTCATGTGTAACCTGGCTAGTAGAAGCATGGGAATAGTGGCTTTCACAAGGCCCAAAAGTCGCATAAATTGTCTTGCTGACAGTTGGTGGGTCCAGAGAAGATCCCAGAAGTGGTCTGTTAGAGAAAGTACCTCATCTGGAGGGAAGAATCAGGTCCGTTTGGATCCTGCATTCCAGGAAAGGATTGTTCTGCTCTTGTGCAAGGAAAGATTTGGGGAGGTTGAGGGTGAATCCCAACCCTTTAAGTAGAGACATTGAAAACTGCAGATGGCTTTTTAGGGTGCTTTCTCTCTCTCTCTGCCAGAATTGAGCAGGTCTAGGTGGGGATAGATTTGAATACCCTAGATCCTGCAGTAGGCTATGGCAGGAGCTAGGCATTTGGTGAAGACCCTGGGTGCACTGGACAAACCAAAGGGCAAGGCAGTAAATTGAAAGCAAGGACAGGGCCCAGCAAAACAAATACTTTGTGAGTGGGCTGTACAGGATTATGTTGGTATGCCTCCTTTAGGTCTAGTGGCCATGAACACTTGGGGTGGCAATAGTGGAAGGAGGGTCTAAAGGGATAGCATTCTGAAGGAAGTGACTTTTAGGAACAGGTTTAGAAAAGCCCAGGACTGGCCTTCATGGTCCATCCTTGTTCAGTACCAGGAAATAGTCTATTAGAAACGTTCTCCCTCTTGTCCTGAGGGGACAAGTTCCATTGTTCCACAAGCAAGTAGACTGTGTAAAAAGTGAGGGATAAGGTGTAGGGGTTTTTTTTTTTTTTTTTTTTTGGGGGGGGGGGGGGGTTG
The DNA here is from genome assembly GCF_019279795.1 of Protopterus annectens. Lineage (NCBI taxonomy): Eukaryota > Metazoa > Chordata > Ceratodontiformes > Protopteridae > Protopterus > Protopterus annectens. The sequence goes on along the minus strand of NC_056733.1, from coordinate 1,120,513,240 downwards.
CCCTCTGGTGTGGGCTTTTCTTTCCAAGACAGAAAATATCCCACTTCTACTATTGGCAGACCCAGCAGTCTGAGGGGATAGTTCTCCAGAGTGGCAGGCACTGTGGGAGGCAGGCAGATGGGGGGGTGGGGGGGGGGTAAGGCAGTCACGCATTATTGGTACCATTTCTGTCCTGAAAGGGCTGTCTGGGTAGACAGGAGTGGGCCTGAAAGAGGTTTGCCTCCGGTTACCTTTCCTATGTATGGATGAAGAAGTAGAAGTGGAAGGGGTTCTGCAGACACTGGGAGCCTTACCAGGATAATTTCTGTAGTATTTTGGAATAGGAGACGCTAGGAGGTGCTTAACGTCTTGCAACTGCTTGCTCTTCTCCTGAAGGTTCTTAAACAGTTCAGACTGTTTGCCAAACAGGACGTTGTGATCTAATGGAGCATTCTAGAATTTTAGATTTAAAATCTTCAGGCAATGGTTGTAGCCAGAGCCATGAATATCTGCGAAGCAGACAGAGCAGATCTTGCAGAGGCCTCTGCTGCATCATAACTGTACAGTGTCTGGCTACTTGGGATGCTAGGGTCAGTTTTGATGGGAGAGTCTGGCAGTGAGGATAGAAATGCAGATGCTTATGACACCAGGTCCAGGGCATACTTAAGAGTTTGGTAATTAATGGAAGAGGTATAAACCTTCTTACTCAGCCTTGTCCACGTTCTTGCTATCCTTGTCAATAGGCAGAAAAGAAGAGGATGCTATCAGTCTTGACTGCTTGACGGGAGCCACAGCTACGAATGCAGGGTCTGTTAAGGAGGGTTTCACCAGAAATTTGTAGTCATCAGGCACTTTATAGAAACGATCCAATCTCTTAGGATTCTGAAATTTTAGATATAGAAGCAAATGCATCTACGTATGCATAAACGGGGGGGGGGGGGTGTTAGATGGAGAGTGAGATTAAACTTGCAGCAACTCAAAAGCATCTGAGAAGTATCCCATTTGAAATACTCTTTTGTTTTAGTAATGGTCTCTCCAAAAGTGATTTCTGGAGAAGAATCCCCTTCTATGGATTCCTCATCTGGGAAATTGTATTCCAGAGGAGAGGTCATTTGAAATGAGCAAGTAATAGACTCATCTGATGAGAAAACATCCCCCTTTTTCCTGAGCAGTGGGAGGGAGAACAAAGGCAGTTGAAGCAAGCCTAGGGCTAAGCACTGGGATACTGGAGGGTGAGGAGGCAGAGGGACTAAAGGAACTGAAGGGCCTGCTTCAAGGACTGAGCGAATGACTGCCAGTCAGGAATTCCTTCTGAAGAGAAAAAAATGTTAGTTTTTTTGCTTTGTTTTCAAAAGTGTAGCTTTCGGAGAAGACCTAGTTACAGGGGCCTGAGCTAATGGAGATAATTCAGATTCCTGCATCTTGGACAGGTGTCCAGTGGAGCCTGGGTCCCCCTCAGCATTTGGTAGAAACAGACGTCAGAGTAACCTCCGTGGATGTGCTGGCCAGTACTTCAGAAGCAGCTCCCTCAAGGGGAAGTGACTACACTGCTCTAGCAAACATCCCTCAACTCCTAAAATCGGCAGCTGACAGGGTGCCTGACGACAGCGTTTCCAAGCGTTTTTGGGACAAAGTTGTCAAATAGTGCAGGATGTACGGTCGTGTTCCCAGCCTAAAATTACACAATGGTCATGGGCATCCTTATGCGGAATTTGGCATCTGCATCAGCATTTACCTTTCTTAGCAGACAGACTAAGAACAAAACAGCTAACCAAGCTCAAGCAAGAATAAAATTCCTCAGAGTACATGGCTTTAGAAGTTCAACTGTGGCATAAAAGTCCTGACATCACATTTAAGGCACCTGGTTTATGGCCCTGCATGTGACATTCCAACAGCAACCAGGCTTAAGCTTTTGTATAGGAAGTGATGTTCGGGTCACCTGAGGCGATAATCCCACTAAGAATACTGCAACATGCAGATGGAGGGACATCTTCAGGGGTCCTTGCTTCAGATTGTTTTGGAAGGCCCTCTGTGCAAGGGCCCTCATCTGATATTGAGGTGTTCCCTCTTGAAGGTGAAAGGCACATGGACAAGCCCCTTCAAGCTGCCCATAGTAGCCGCCCAACGCAGGTCTGAAGCACCTGTTTACATTTCCTGGAATGGAGGTGTTGTGGGCAGTCCTGGGTTAAGGGAAACATGACCCATCCAGCAAAGTATCTCCTTCCCTAAACATGGTAGGAAGGGAATGGAATGATTCAAGGGTTTGGAGTGTTGGGTCCATGTGGACCTCTGGTACCACAGAAGTTTCCTCATGTGGTGTCTTGGAAGTGGTAGCATGGGGATAGTACAGGCTATATGCCCCAGGAGTCAGATATTCTCTTGCTGTCATAGTAGGGGCATTGAGGACAGACTGTAGGTATTCATTCACGCTTTCCACCTTTTGGAGTGGGAGGAATGCCCTCATAACATCTCTATTCTGCAGCCCAGGAAAACATGGTCCGGGGAGGGGTTTAGGATGGATTTGGGGAAACAGACAGTGAAACCCCAGGGACTGCAGAACACCAATGGACCATCTTGGAGATGGATCTGTAGAGAACCGTAGCAATCTGCTTGGATCAGGTCATCTAGGCATAAGAAAACTTGTATCCCTTGGACCCTGCAGTAGGCTGTGACCGGAAACAGACACTAATACCCTTGGAGCAGTAGAGAGTCCAAAGGGTAAAGCAGAGAACCGAAAATGTGAGGAACCCACAGAAAAGCAAATATTTCCTATATTTGGGTCAGAGGATATGCCTGGGGCATTAAAAAAAGAGGGGAGAGAGTCTGGAGTATAAGCATGCAGAAAGTGGACAGTTGAAAGGTTGAGGTGGGACAGATCCAGGATGATCTCCATGGGCAGTATTTTCTTGGAACCAGGAAAAGTCTGGAGTAAAAGCCCCTCCCTCTTCTGAGGGAGGGACTGGATGGACAGCCCCTTGGAGAGCAGGTTGCCCAAAACTGTTTGGAACAGGGACAGCTGGTCCTTTGGTGGCTGAAAGATGCTTCTTAAGGGGGGGGGGGGGGGGACAAGTCATGAAATAATCCTTTTATATGATGGATAAGGCTCACTTGTCTGAGGTAATGCTTTTCCAGATGGGAAGACCGTGAGATCCTCTATGAAAGGGGCATGGAGTCTGGAGGGAGTGGAAGAGAAGGCAGGTAGTCACAGAAGTTTTCTGGGTTGTAGTCTGAGCAGGCCTGGAAGGTGTCTGCCATTTCCTGGAGCTTTTTTTGCCCCCAATACAAGTAGAAGCAAAATGCTTCTTAATGAATTGTGTCTTGGTTGGGTAATTCTGGTGGAATTTAGGGATTGGTGATAAAAGTGCTTCAAATCCTGTAATTCTTTCCTTTTGTTGAAGGGCTTTGAAAAGCTCTGCCACTTTGGCCCCAAATAGGACAGTACTGTCCAGGGGGAATAAAGGAGTTTAGCTGTAATAGTGTCAGGCAGGGGTTGAAGCCTCAGCCAAGAGTACATTCTGAGAACCAAGACAGAAGCTGCAGATATGGCCGAGGCCACTGCATCTGATCAAGTGTCTTGTTACTTGAGAGGACAGGGAGATCAGGTTAATATGGGACTGAGTGAATCTGGGAGATCAGTCAAGTTTTGAAACCAGAGAAAAAAGGGCCAAGGAATAAACATGCAAGTCTGGTAGTTGACTGCCCTAAAGGCCAAGTTGGCAGAGGTGTATACCCTTTTTCCTATGCAGTCCCCAGTTTACTCATCTGTTGGAAAGGACAGAGGTTGAGCCCAGCTGTCTGGAAGGTTTGTCAGAGACAAATAGTACCAGCATCTGCAGCAGGACATTCAGAAATGTAGCCCCTTTCTGGGACCTTATAAAATCTGCCAGGGCATCTAGGGTCAGGGGGTTGGGATTCAGGATTTTTAGAAACTGCACTGAAGGCATCCAAGAAGGCCAAGTACTGGTGGGATGGCAGATTTGAGTATTCTTTTGTAAAAGCTCATCCCACCTCTTTTGGACTTGTCATCTCAGTAGAGTCCCATTTGAAAACACTCTGATGGTTCTCCAAAAGTAAAGGTAATTTCCAGGGGAATCTGTTTCAGTAGAGTTCTCCTCTGATGAGGCATAACCTAGAGGGGGTGGCATTTGGGAAACATAAGAGAATCCTCAGAAGAGGAATCTGAGCAATCTTCAGCTTCAGTTGTGAGAGGATCTGAAGTCTGAGGCCTAGGGCTGATAACAGGAGGGATAGCCAGAGGGGATGCAGTCATGGAGGGTCTGAGGACCATGAAAGCATTGAATAAACAGAGAAAGCTTGCCAATCAGGCAAGCTGTCGGATGGTGGAGATGCACATTTAGTTTTTGCTTCCTTTTTAAAGGAACAGGTCTAGACTGCATAGGGCCTAAGGAGAGCCTAGTTTCCAGAGGTTTCCCAATAGAACTAGTCTGGACATCCTTAATGAGCCAGGGTTCCCCCTTGTCGTTGGTATCAAACATGTGTAACCTCCACGGACATGCTTACAGCCCTTGGTTCTGCAGCCTTTGGAACAGTACCTGCCATACTAGCATCGGGCGATTCCACACGTTCCTTCAGGTGTACACTGGGTGGAAGAGGTGCAGCAATAGGCTCAAGCCTGGTAACTTTGGCCTTTTTCAGAGGCTTGACAGTCTGAATATAGACAGACCTCCCATACTGGTGCAGTTTACTTGGATCTGAATTGACAACAGCTGCGGCAGTTGGGGATTGAATGACGTACTGCTAGTGAAAGGGCTCATGACAAAATTTTCTGTTCTGGCAGCGTTTCTTTCATTTCCTGTACTCTCCTGCTTTAAAAATTTGATATTGATAACTTTATAGAAATATAATTTCTCTCATTCAGTTGTTCTGAGATAAGTGGCATGCATTTCTTTTCTGCTATTGATTGTGCAGTATGAGAGTGGGTTAAAACGAAAAACTGGCGACATAAGTGAAAGGAGATAAGAGTGGGGAAAACTACGTTTACAAAACATCACAGCTAAATCTGCAAAATACAGTATAGTTTATTGTGTGAAAATGGGAGCAAGTGTGGGAACCATAAAGGAGCCAGAAAGAGGTACACCAGCTGGTTATATGTATTTTCGTGTGTCCCAGGACAGTTGTATGTTTATAAGTCAGTGGGTCGCCCTCACTAAAGGTGATGGTAAACTCGCCTTTCCAGAAAATGGTAGTTTTAATAAAAATATTTTGCTTAATCTCCAAAGAAAGTTAAGGAAAAAAGGGAGAAAAATACCATGGTTGTGCTGGGCAGCATTTAATGATTGAATGACAGAGGAGAGAGAAAAAAAATTGGTTATTAGTAGTTTAAAAGATAATCAGCAAAAATTAAGAGAGCAATTGAGAGAATTACAACATACTGCTAGTAATTTAGATGTAGTAAACGGTAACTGCTTGAAGGACCCACCCTTTAAGGGGCTTTATCCTATAAAGGAATTGGCTAAATTGCAAATAACTGAATAGTCAGGAGGACGATACCTGGCTTCCCCCACCGACTGCACCACAGTTTGCACCTCCGCAGTATCAGCCTCCCCTCGCTCAACAAGGAGCCGAAACACAGCAGCCAGATTCCACCACTAGAGAGAGAAAACAAGCTGCGGACAGTCAGTCTAGTGAATCCGATCCAGAAACAAGCGATAAAGAGGGACCATGAACTCATAAGTAAGACTCATAAGGAAGCAAAAGCTGTAATTTACTTCAAATATAAACTATTATAAAGGAAAACAGAAGCAACATTTACACCAAAGGCATTCTGGCCAGTTCCCCACTATAACTGGCAGTGGGGATGGATATTTTGGGCCAGATAAATTTAATCCAGATTCAGAATTGGAGTAGTCAGATGACGACATTGTTACCTTTGAGGGAGGTACCTAACCCAGCCCATGCTAGAAGTGCACAGGAACCACCGACCGTTACAGTACCTAGGGCGTGGTCAGCGGGTGATTTTCAAGCCCATTACCAAAATCACTACCGCCTATCCGTACTAATCCAGCTAAGTTCCAGCGTGTGCTGGTGGGACATACTGGTTTACAAAATCCAAGTAGTCAGGGCAGTTCTTCAGTGCGCTGTACCGGTTGATTTGATGAAATGAATTTGGGACCATGCTAATGTCCCTACTCAGATTCCAAAACACGATGCACAAGGAGGTAATAGGTCTGAAGCAGTCAGACAGCGTATAGTAGATGCTATTACAGTAATAGTCCCACCCACACCCAACTGGTCCAAAATAAAGTCAGTTCTTCAAAAAGAAGACGAACCTGTGGAAGAGTATTTAAATAGTCTCAGTGAAGCCTTTGAGGCTTATTCTGGTTACCCAGAACCCACCAAAGGGCTGGCACAGAATGGATTGTCGGCTGCCTTCGTAGATGGGTTACGCGGAAGTATGTTTAAACTGGCCTAGTCTTGGATTGCATGAATTAGTCACACAAGTGCAATACCTCTCCAACCACTTAGCACAGGAAAAAAAAAGGACTTGCAGGAAAAACTGGTTAAAGCCCAGATTCAGATGTGTACTGCCTTCGGGAAGCATGGACAGGGAGGATGGGGGACAGGTGGACACCAAGGGGCAGGAAACCAAAATAGACAAAACTGGCAGGAAACATGGTCAGCCCCACCCCAAACTATAATAAGAGTGTTTCAATTGTGGCCAAGTAGGCCACTGGAGAAATGAATGTCTTATCTGGCTCAACAACCTGCCCCACCCACTGATACGTCACCTCAGTGAAGTTCTAATTGGACCCCATCCAATCGGCAGCCATCACAATAAAGGTTCCCTGAACAAAGACAACAGCAGTTGTGCCCTTTCATCCCTGTGGATCAAGATGGACCACATGTTATGTTGCTTGTCAAAAATAAACCATACCTATTTTTAATTGACACTGGAGCAACCAAATCTAGGTTAGCTGGCAAAGCAGCAATAAATGTCCCCCTCTCCAATAACACAACTAGAGGGGTAGGCGTCTCTGGTATTCCTACTGAATATTCTAAAACTGTCCCAGTAACTTTGAGACCTTTACAAGACAATCCTGCATTTTTAGTAGGACCCTCAGCACCTTTAAATTTATTGGGGAGAGATCTGCTCTAAGATGGGAGTAACCATCTTCTGCACAGCTGGAGTAAATTTACATGTACCTTCAGATAAACAAGATAGTATTTTGGCTACTTTAGATGAAACTGTCACACTGCAAAATATGTATGCAGTCTGACCTCAATAAAAATAAGCATTTAAATTCATTACCCTCATATCTATAGACCATCCATGATAATGTCTGGTTTGATTTCAGCCACTCCTGTAAAAATGACCGAAAAACCAGGAGCAAAGTAACCTCGGCTGCCACAGTACCCTTTGACGGCAGAGGCTACATCTGGTATTGCCCCAGTCATTTCTGCCTTCGTACAATAAGTCTATGTAATACTCCAATTCTACCAGTAAGGAAACCTGGTAAACAAGCTTACAAATTTGTGCAAGACTTTAGAGAAGTCAATAAAGTTGTTTTGCCTGTTTTTCCAATCGTACCAAACCCAGCTAAGATTTTAAAGCAGTATCCCACCTACAACACTGTTACGGTTATAGATATCTCATCAGCTTTCTTCTCTATCCCAGTACATTCTGATATTCCGTATTTGTTTGCATTCACTTATAAGGGCCAACAGTATATACTTGGACCAGACTAGCCCAAAGATATGTAGAATCTCCAACCCTATTCTCTAGAGAGATGCAAAGACAGCTGCAGGATTTAGTTACCACCACGTTCAGTTTTCGTCAAATATGTAGACTATATTCTTATAGCTTCACAAGATACCAAGTCTTGTATAAAGGATTCACTTCTAGTTTTAAAGTTTTTAGCTGAATGAGGTTTTGAGGTAAGCCAATCTAACCTGCAGTTCTGTCAAAAAAGGTACAATACCCGAGACAATTTCTACGGGTTTACGTCAAATACTTCCAAGTAGAATTACCTCCATTCAGACTGCCCCCCGCCCTGTAACTGACAACTCAGGGGGTTCCTCGGCCTAGCAGGTTAGTGTAGACAGTGAGTGCCCAATTTTTCAGAGATTTCAGCCCCTCTGTTAGCTTCTAAATAAAGAAAGTCACAGACCTTCTGCCTTGGTTCCCTGAACATGAAAAAGCCTTTCAGGCTATTAAAACGGCACTGATAACCCACCTGCCCTGGGGCTCCCAGATTATTCTAAACCCTTTGTTTTCTTCTGTTGTGAAAGAAACAAGACTGCCCTGGGCCTGCAAGCACGCACAGGGGGCTATCGACCTATAGCATATTACAGCACTCAGACCCTGTTGCTTCTGCTATCCACCATGTTTACGAGCGGTGGCAGCCGCTGCTGTTTTGATAGATATGGCAGCACCACTGACTTTAGGACAGGATACTATACTAGCAGTACCTCATGCAGTGCAAGCGTTACTCTTAAAAACCTAGCATCTTTCTAATGTTCGCCTCACAGTAATCCCACTGTTCAAATTACACGTTGCCCACCACTAAACCCTGCTTCATGGATTCCAGCTAGTGACTAGGGCGAACCACATGACTGTGTGCTTGTAGTTACCACGGTTCTCTCCCAGGTTAGATTTGCAAGATGTTCCTTTGCTGAATCCTGATTTAGTTCTTTTCGTAGATGGGTCCCGTTTACGAAATAATCTCTGAACTTCAGGCAGCATGGTCAGTCTGCTCGCCATCTGAGGTTTTACAAACTGGACAATTACCACCTGGCACTTCCGCACAAGCCACGGAATTAGTGGCACTTTCACAAGCATGTAAAATGGCCAAAGAGATCTGTTACTATCTATACTGATTCACTTTATGCCCATGGTGTTGTTCATGACTTTGGTACCTTGTGGAAGGAAAGGGAGTTTGACATCCTCTGGGGAACCGATTAAAAATTACCTGTACATCGATCACCTCTTAAACGATTTATTACCTTCTAAAATTGCTGTTGTCAAGTGTGCAGCTCACCAGTGTAACTACTCCCTAGTAGCCAAGGGAAATAATTTGGTTGACTGGGCTGCCAAACAGGCTGCTCTTTCACACTGTTTAGGGACAATTTCTGCAGCATAAACTGTTACTTTTGACACTACTGTTTTAAAAACTTTACAAAGTGAAGCATCGGAATCAGAAAAAACATGGCTGGCTCAAAGCGGTTTCAAACGCTCTGATTCAATTTGGCAGCATCCTGATGGCAGATTAAATGTGCCCTATATCTATGCTAAATTCTCTTATAAAAGCATATAATTTGCCAGCTCATGTAGGGGTAACAAGCATTAAATCAAACAAATCCAGAAAGATGGTTTGCCCAAGGACTTTCTGCTTCTGTGCAACATTTTTTGAACATTTGTTTACAGCATAATATTTCAAAAGGCACTATGGCTCCCACTCAGTCGGTGCCAAAAATCAATGGGACCACTTTGTGCCTTACTCCCAACCTTGTACTCGTTTTAAATGTTTTGACTGTTGATATTTTTTCGGGGTGGTTAGAAGCCTACCCATGTACTAAAAACGATGCTATTTCAGTTGCAAAAAAATTGTTATGAATTGATACCTCGTTTTGGTGTTCCTCGTCAAATATACTCTGACCGTGGAATGCATTTTACTGCTAAGTTAGTCAAATCATTGTGTACAATGTTAGGCATCACTGAAATTTCATTGCCTGTATAGGCCACAGGCCATCAGGTATTATTAAACGAATGAATCAGACCTTAAAAACTAGACTTGCTAAAGTCACTTCAGAAACAGGTTCAACTTGGGCGCAGGCCTTACCACTAGCCTTACTTTCTATGCAAGCACAACTGCATCTTACCAAGGGTCTTTCTCCTCATGAAATTCTCATGGGTCGCCCTCTGTGTATGCCCATGACACCACCACCCCTTTCTGAATGATTCATTTGATAATTATATTCTCTTGTACTGCAAACCTCTCTTTTCCTTCCTACAGTTTCACCATCGACAAGTAGCATCTGCTAAACATCTTCCAGATCCTTTCCTCTGCCCTACAACCAGGCGATTGGGTTTACGCTAAGTCCTTCTCTAGAAAAATAGCGCTCCAGCCGCGCTGAAAGGGGCCCTTCCTGGTGGCTGACCACGTCATCTGCTGCTGCTGTGCGACTGCAAGGATCTCCAACCTGCATCCACACAAGTCAAAAAAGTTGTGCCGCCAGAAGAACAACAGCCTTTATCTTTTTCAACTCCTCCCATTGCTACTCGTACTTGAAGTAAAAGTGTACTAGTACCTGACTATGCCCAACATCTACCCATTTGGAAAACTCCAAACTCCAGACACTATGCAGATGCAACAACCATTTCCACAAAAATATTGGACAGCCATTTTGGTGGTCATTCTTGTTGTACTGCTATTTTTAACGTGGCCATTTTTATTTCCTGCTCCATCGACGCATCACACCAAGCGAGCTATTTGGCATCCACCTTTCAACACCTACCAAGCCATCAAATATGTTTATGCTTCTACATTCAACATTTCTAACTGCTGGATCTGCACTGCTACTCCCTCCGAACATTGGGGATGGTCACTGGCTGCGTCTCCACTAAGTATCATTGATACATGGACTAGCTTACTCAACACCGCTAACATTACATCCAGTAAATCTATAGCATTACAACGTTCACTCTGTCACAGAGGCACTCTGTTTGCGACAAAATCATTGGACTCGAAAAATGGGACAGTGTCTGCAACATGACCATCTAATACCAGTGGAATTACACAGAAGGAAACTGCATAGCCTCGGGCTGTAGAGTCTCATTTGATGCCATTCAGCAGACACTGAGAAAAGCCTCATTACACGGTTCTCACAATATCATACTTCTTGCCATATTCCATAGCATGACTACGGGCAGTTACCATTCTTCAAACGTTCACCACACTGGGTGCAGGACTGTTTTATATGCGGAAGAAAGGCCTATAAATGGCTACCAGAAAACTGGTCTGGTAGCCGTTTCTTAGGTTATTTAGTCCCAGCCATCAGACATGCATCTGCTTTACCTCAAGGAAAAATTTGGAATGTTCGAGAGGTTAAAAAGCCTGCCAATCCGGTAGGCCAAGTTGACTATTCACGGATTTATCATGCCTTAGCTCATGCTGGTACCAAAGGACCTCACATGGACTTGGGTGATGTCATATCGTGGGCTGGTACAATTCCAGCATACGGAGCAGTAAAATCAATTTGGGAACTGAGAAAATTGTCCAAGTTGCTTGAAGTATTAAGCAATGCCACATTTTCTGCTTTAGAACTAGTGACTGATGAACTGACTGCTATGAAAACTGTAGTCCTCCAAACAGTATGGCTCTCTTTCACCCTAGCGGCAAAAGGTGGAACTTGCCGTTTAATCCAGGAGTGTTGTACGTTTATTCCCGACAATCAGCACAAAATTGAAAGTCATCTCAAACTCAGTCTCCCCGAACTCTAAGGCCAAGGAGGCTGACAACCCAACATGGACATGGTTAACCAACCTGTTCTCAGGTTGGGGAGGTGGACTATTGAAGTTAATTTTATTAATCGCAGTATTCGCCATTATTGCCTTTCCTGTTGCGTTTTTAATCAAAGCATTGATTTTGAAAAAGACTACTAAAAAGGTGCCAAAATTTTATATGCCTGCAGTCAAATATAGATTATGAAATAAAAATGTGACACAATGTTGAAGGAACCAGCCACATGGTTATGTTAGACTTGGGGCAAATGTATGATAGACTAAATGGGGATGCTTACACGGCATCAAATGGGGAATTTTAGAATATGAACGGCCAAAGTATGTGTTTAAGGAAATTGAGTATGTGGCAATCTGCATGCATTAAGATGGACTTTGTACTGTGAACTCTGAATAAAAGTGAATAGTGGAAAAGTACTGAAAAACAAGAGCCTGCTTGAAAGCAGGCAATGTGCCTTATATGGAAGTGCATCTGATCTGACTGGAGATGTAGTAATGTGAACTGCTTTAAGCCTACGGGTAAACCACGGATTGGTTAATTGTCTTTTGTACTAATTTAATTGGTCTAATTTATATTTTTGTACTGTCAGCAGTATTACCAGTATAAGCTTATGCATTCCTTTGTTCGGAGAGTCTCCTTGGTACTTTCCATGAGGCTCCCACACGTGCGTAATAAATACCACTGAAAAAGAGAGGAAGAATGGTCTGGTCTTCATTTAAGGTAAAAACCTAGATGCAACAATACCAAGAGGAAATGCTGAAGTCTTTGGTTTTCTAAATATATACATTAAGCATGTGCAGACTGCTGCAAAGAGCCACTGGACAAAAGCCTGACAAATCACCCAGGATTTATGGTCACGGTTGGGCCCTAGGAAGAAGCTAAATTATGGGGGATCAGACGTTCAAACCTCCACTTTCTCTTCCGGGATGACATGAACCTGGGCAGACATGCAGTGACCAAATCAATAAGAGAGGCCCCAACGGGGTACTTACTCGCAGAATCTGACAGCAGAAACGACAGATGAGCTGACGTTAGACTGGCGGAAGAGAAGTTCTGGGGAAGGTACATGCAGACCCAGACCTTGCAGTTACTAAAGCTTTTACATACTGGCCGGACATTCAGGTCGCTAAGCAGAGACCAATCCTAAGGTTATGAATACTGCAACATGAAAACAGGATGTCTGTGGAGAGTTGGAAAAGAAAACATGCAGAAAAGGTAAAAGGGGAGTACCAGAAATGAAAAAAGCAAAAGAAAATAAGGATTCAAAGCAAAGACAAACGGACAATAAATAGCTCACTTAGAAGCAAAAGCACATGAAAAAAGAACCTTTATGCACATGAAGAACCGTTATGCTTAAAACATAGTGACGTTATATCAAAGATGTTTTTTTGAATGGAAGTTCTCTTGGCGATAAAGGATACTTGTGATAAAAGCATTTAGCAGGGAATCAAAATGTGCAATTCTGAACAGGGGTGGAAATACTTTTGAAACAGAATTTGAAAACGTTATGCAAAATAACTGTACGTAGCAAAAGTTTATGCTAAAAGGGGTTTATGGACTGGCAGATTGGATTCGGATATTTGTTTTAACAGAAAGAAAAACAATTATACATATACCATGCATGATAAATGGGGAGGGGAACAGTGTCAAAATATCTGAAGGGAAATGAATGTAAAAATGTGAACTGAAATGTTATAAATGTGAACTGAAATGTTATAAATGTAATGAATGTAATAAAACTAAAACATTTACGGATGAAAGGAAAATAAAGAAATCTGCAGAAACAGATGAGAATAAAGAGGACAGAGGGCTCTGAAATAAGCAAAGACAAACTGGAAGATAAGTGGTTGGTTAAGCCAAGAGGTACATATGAAGATTGGTGCAAGACAGGGAGGTCCATAGAGTTGTAAACTCTTTGGATTAGCAATGACCGACATTATGCAAAATTATAAAATACAAGAGGTGGGGTATACAAAAAGGCCCAATTCCAGTCCTGTTAACATATGCTAATGACACAAGTGAAAAAAAAATTGGATACAAGTAATATGTGGTTACAATGAAATCTATGGTATAAAACTTAGGAATAAAGATACAAGTAGAATTCAGTGAGGTGAGGGGGTGGAGGACAGGAGAACTAAAACCTGTCTTTTAGAGAAGATAAAAGATTTAGAAAAAGGTTCACTACTAAATTCAGTACTGACAGGAAAAATATAGTGTATTTATGTTGCCAAATATTTTAGAAAGGAATTTACAGATTTTTCCATTTATACAGGGTTCTAGATTACACCCAGTAAAAAGGAGTTCTGTATGTTAAGATGAAGGGGGTTTAGGATCAACCCAGTGGTATATGCTGCTTCATTAAATATGTACGAAGTGTTACAGTAAATAAAGATGAGAAATTAGTAATACAGAAATTTGGGGGTGAAAGTATATACATAAATATTTGAGAAAAACAAAAATGTTTATAGAAAAAGAATGCAATAAAACATTACTACGTAAAACCATGGGAAAATACAGCTGATGAAAAATTTAAAGCTATGAAAATAAGCAAAAATTACCAGTGAACGGGGGGGGGGTTATGCCTTACCATAACGTTCCATCTGTGCTGTTCATCTTCTTTCATTCATCACATATGGATTCAGTTCAGAGCCCTCAAAACAATCTGCCTATTACCAAGCTTGCGCCAGCCAAAAACCTCTCGAGCTAAGCTTTTACCCACAATACCCTTCGCAGTCACCTCAAGAGTTTGCCCAAGTCATACAAGTAAAGCAGAGGTCATTTCTGCGCAAATACCCTAGGACACCACTAGGACCCAAAGAATCCACCAGGAGCCTTTGGCGGGGGAAGGAGGGTGGAAGTGATGAATGAAAGATGAACACAGATGGAACGTTATGGTAAGACAACTTCTTTATCTGATGTTGATCTTTCCATTCTTCACCAATGGGACAGAATTCCCCAGCTACCTTATCCTTGGGTGGTCCTTATGGAAGAACGTTCCTAAGATACATGGAGCCGAAGGCAGCTCTCCCCCTGGAGACCACGTCTCATTTGTAATGACTGAAAAGTGTGGGGTTTAGCCCAAGTGGCTGCTGCGCAAATGTCATCCATAGAAGCCCTGGAATGAAAGGCTACAGAAGTTCCCATAGATCTTGTAGAATAGGCTTTAATATTCTGAGGCGCAGGCTGTTTTGTAAATGAATAAATGAAACGTATGCAGGCCCTTAGCCATTTTGATAAAGTGACCTTGGAAACAGTTTCCCATTCTAGGCCCAGAGAAGGAAACGACAGCTGGTCAGTCTTACGAATAGTGTTGGTTCCGTCCAAATAGAATCCCAACTGCCCGTGTACATCCAAGGAATGAAGGCAGTATTCCTTTATTAGAAACGTTAGGAGAAAAAATGGAAGATCAATAGACTGATGGAAAACTCAGAAACAACCTTGGGAAGAAAGGATAGATTCATCCGGAGTGATACTTTGTTCTTAAGAAAAATTAGGTAGGGTCTTCTGGTGCACAATGCCTGCAGCTCTGAAACTCATCTGGCTGATGTGATGGCTACCAAGAAGAGAGATTTTCATGACAAAAATTTGATGTCACAATTTGTTGCGGGTTCGAAGGGGGGTTGGGTCAAAGACTGGAGGACTAGAGTGTGGTTCTATGGGCTGTCTGAATGGCTCTATGGGCTGTATGAATGGGGGTCTAATGCGAGATACTCTGAAAGGTTTTGCACAAATGCCGTGATAAGAGTGGAGTACTATTAAATACATTATGATAGTTGGAAATTCCCACCAGATGTACTCATATGGTAGAGGATGCGGCCCCATCTTCAAAAAACTGAAACAGGCATTTAAGACTGCTGTGACTGGAGCCGAAAACGGATCTAGCATCCTTTCCTCGGACCATAGAGAACCTTTTCCATTTGTCCCGGTATAGTCCTCTGGTGGATGGATTATGAGAAGCCAGAATGATATGTACAGAAAGGATCACCTCAAAGAGTCAGGGTTCTTGCAGGTGCGCTGCACTACAAGCTGAACTAGCTCGTCTACAGACAGGGTCACCCAAGAGGTAGTAGGCCGGGTGCGGAAAGCCTGCAGGAACACCGACTCCTCAAAGATTAGTGGGCTTCCAGTCACCCCTGTTTCAACATTTCAAGGATGTCTCCAAAGGAGACCTCAGGAGGCAACTGTGGGGACCCTTCATCATCTAAATCTGTGCCCTCCATAAGACTCTTCAGGAGAGTCTACGTGCGGAAAAAAGGTCTGCCTGAAGAGGGATAGGAGCCTGAAACAGAAAACCTCGGAACCAGGGTCACAATCCATTCCTGAGGCTAGAGCATCAAGCAGGAACGGTGGCGACAAAGCTCCCGGTACAGAGGACAGAACCGAAGAAATACTCTGAACCGTGCCACCAACTGAAGAGCCCGCAGCCCAATCAATGGGTTGAGGAAGGACTGGTTCAGTAGGAACAGAGGACCAAAGGGACTGTCCCGGAATCAAAGGGAGGTCCACTACTGGCACAGAGATGGGGGGGGGGGGGGGGGGTCCAAGAGACATCACAGCAGAAGGCTTTGGAACCTAAAGTGGTCGAAGGAGGAGAATAGGATGGAGTCTGTGGAGAGAGCAACCCAAATAATGTAAGGGGATGGGTATCCCCTGGCTGCCAGCAGTTGGTACACAAGACGAGTTCTGAAAGGCTCCTGGTGATCTAGTGGATACGCCCGGGGTCTGGGTCGATCTAGGAATGGGCTATACAGTTGACCTAGTGAACAGATCTACAGATGGAGTGTATCGGGTCTGTGGTGCAAGGTCTACTAGCACCGAAGTCTTAAGTTTGGAGACTGGAAGCAGTTGAGTCAAATCTATTGTAGTCAGAGACGTAATAGTGCTTGGTGCCGAAGGGGCACCCTGAGCTGATAAGGCAGGTTGAGTAGTCATTGCAGAGATTAACAGATGCAGTGCACTGTGCTGAAGTGGCACCCGGTGCCAAAGTCGTAACAGGCAGGTTTATGGTCTGTGCCGGGGATGGTAGAGCCAAAGCTGGTGCCGATAAGTCGTAGTGCCTGGAGCAGATAATGTTGGAGCAGACTAGGCAGACTTGCGCTCCAAAGAATGTTTCTGTACTTTAGGTTTGACAGATGTGCCCTGGTCACCCAAAGTTGAAGACTGAACAGAATGGGACATTTTTTTTTTCATCTTTCCTAGGAAAGGTTGAGACCTCAGCCACAGAAAGGGCCTCTGAAAAGGGCGAATTAAGTAAGCCCTTTAAAATCAGCTTATTCCTGTGCTCAGAGTGCGCTGGCTAAAACTTTGGCAAATTACACAGGGAGGCTGCACCGAAAGACAGGGGCAC
Source organism: Protopterus annectens (assembly GCF_019279795.1). Taxonomy (NCBI): domain Eukaryota; kingdom Metazoa; phylum Chordata; order Ceratodontiformes; family Protopteridae; genus Protopterus; species Protopterus annectens. The sequence continues at coordinate 1,120,496,434 of NC_056733.1, read as the reverse complement.
CCCAAGCAATAAACAATCACTGCGATAATCACACTTGGGAAGTTTACCCTTACACGAAGTACAGTGCTTGAAACCTGAAGTACCCTTTGTCAGACATCATGACTAGTTAACCAAAATCTTCCAATACAATGTCAAATCCTATTTAGTCTAGTCTAAAATGAAAACAAAAGATGCAGTATCTATGGCAAAAGAAAAACACAACTAGATAGAGAAGGAAAGAATACCAGCTATGGTATTCAGGAATACCACAAGGGTAAAAGAGAGCCGTACCACCAATGGTACCTAAAATTACCAAAACGGGTAAAAAGGAAAGAGAAAACAGGGTAAATCTAACTATAAAGATGAAGATAAATGACTATAAATAACCAAGGATAGGCGAGTCAAACAACTTTCTCACAAAATATCAAAAATGTTTCACTTAGCTGGGAGTTCGGCTGAAAAGCAGCTTACAAGCTACAAGGCAAACTAGATCTGAGGTACCAGGGAGAAGGGCATTGTGGGTAAAAGCTTAGCTAGAGTTTATTGGCTGGCGCAAGCTTGGTAATAGGCAGACTGTTCAGAGGGCTTGGAACCAAACTTGATGAATGGGAAAGATCAAATTATGCCATATAAAAAGTGACAAAGTACTGAACATGCGTTTTTGAAATGTAAGAGTAAAAGCCTGAGGTAAACTATGTAAAGAATGTTTTCGAACAAGTGGATAAAATAAACTGATAAATATGGATATTAGAAGTAGAGAATAGATTTTATGGAATGGAATGATAAATTATGTTTAATAGTAAATGAAACTTAACCATAAAAAAGTAAAATCAGATTGCGGCTAGTGTGGTGGTGGGGTCCAACTGGGATGAAAATTTAGTACGATTGTAAGGAAATTTATGAAAGTAAATGTGCATGTCTAAATATGTAAACATTTAGAAGTCTTGTATATAAAGGACCCCTACTCTTGACAGGTGCCATAGGAGCTTACACATCCACCTGACCTTCTCCAACTCAGATGGGACCCTCAGTTTAACATATCTAAGAGAGAACACTCAGGAGTGTAGCACCCTCCTTATGCTGTAATACTTTGTGTAGGAATAGAACCCACAGCCTTCTGCACCAAAGGAGAGTGCTACCCATTGTGCCACTCACTGCTTTGAAAGACCACAGAAGATACTCTGCATCCATCAAGGATTTCAGCTTTGACATGTCCTGGTCCTCCTGCCCAAGCAGATCTCCTGATAACTCGCCCTCGAGGGAGCTGCCCTGCTTGATGCTTCTAGAACTGTCACCAAAAAGTTTCCAAGCTAGATGATGCAAGAAGGAAGTGGCAGACAAGGAGTATTTGGGGAAAAATGGGTCCTTTGCATACAAAAACTATCTTAATTTACAACATAATTACAAATAGGCAAGTGACTGAAGAAAATGCACATCCAGAAGTGCTGTTAAGGCCCAATGCTGCAGGCAGAGGGCCTATACATTCGATTGGCACCATCTCCCAATAACCATCAGACATTGTGGTTAAAAAATTAACAGCCCACTGTCCAACTACATACTTATTTTTAATTGTACTCTGCCTAATTTTTCACATTTGCTGTAGTATATGCAATTCTTAGGTTTTTCCAAAAAGCAGGAACAACATTGACAATGTAAGCACAATGTATAGTTCTCCAAGAAGGCCTAGAAGTGGGCTGGCACATCCTGATTAGCAGTGGCCGGACGTAATAATGCATCTTTTGAGGGTTCCATAAACTGGCACGTGGATGGAAACGCTCCAATCTGTTACCCCTTGCAGCTCTGGAGGAAAACAGGCAACTAATGTGAGACTACCGTGGAAAGCACTTTTGCCCCCTAATCAATGACATACTCTAGCTCTTTTCCAGCACTTTCCCCAGGGCCAAGCAAATACCTCCCTTATCTGTCAACAAGGTTAAGAAAAAAAGGTTGATCACTAGGGTTAGACAGTTGACTTAATTTATATAAACTGTACAGACCCCAACCTGGATTTCTACCAACACAATGACCTATGTACATTACCTCAAAGTCCTGTCTCTATATACTACTCCCTACAGACTGCTGAAACGAGATCCATGCCTGGCATACAAGGCATCCTTGGATACTACCCTGATGGACCTTTTGCATATCAAGTGAACAGCATCATAACCATCAGAGCCAATTACAAACTTTTCACATGCTTGAAAATTATGAGAAAACCTGTCCATATTTCATAAGCAAAGTCCTTCCCTAACTTTATTCTAGAGCAAGTAAACTGGAAATTCACCCCTAGTCTGGAATATATGCCTCTGATGGACAGCAGCAACATATTAAATGGTCTAGTTAACATACACCCCCTTAAAATAACCTCTGAAGCACAGTAACTCACAGAACACATTTGGATCGCATGGCTAGGCTTATACAGGCCCACTGATCATTAACCTAGAACACACCTATGAGTAAGGTCCTTCACACTGCCCAACTGCCTGCATCAACCATAACTAAACTGGGTAAGGATACTACTTTAGAAGCATAAAGATAAGAATTGATGCAAGTGGCTTTGTAACAGCAAGACAAACCTTTTGAGAAGGTTTATAAAACATTGGTTTGACAGGGAAATGAATTCTTGAATGCACGTTAAACATTTACCAGTATTTGATTACACACTTGAAATTTTATATTTGGCTACTCAAAACGTTTACACAGCTGTTACAATACATGTACAATGGATGAAAGACAAGTTTAACATAGCAGTAACCATTTCCAGCAATGTCCTTTGTTGCCTCTTGCTGTCTGCAAGACATCTGGAACCATTAGCTCAGTGTTTAAGACGTTTAGAAGTGCGACAATTTGATTGGGAAGAAAGTTTAAGATGAGCTCAGTCTGTCACTCATACAAGCATATGCTGACATCACTTAATGAAAAAAGAATGTGAAGGGATGTCAGAATACAAGACAAATGCTCCAAAACACTAAGGGATTAAAGGCAGCCTTCCCAGATATACAGAGTAGAATCATATGAAATAATTGCCAACTAAGCAGTACTCATAATGCCAGACACAGTAAAGATTACATACGAGGCCCAAATTTAATCCATTGAGAAATGCAGCATACAAGGATTTGGACCAAAAATACAGTTTTTTTTTTTTTTTTTTTTTAGAACAGCGGTGAAAAATCTATATTTAAAAACCCTTGCCATTAAACTGTGGTAAATCATTCAGGGACTTACGATTGGGGTTATATGGGGAGATTAGCATATTGCAGTTTAGCATTTTACAACATTTAAAAAAACAGGGGACCGATACCAAAGGATATCAGAGCGCCGTGCAAATAGGGTTACTCAGAATTTGATACAAAATGAAGAACCAGCAAGATGGTTGGATATTGGAACACAAGCAATTCAAGAAGGGGGAGCACTCAAGGCTTCTTTCATAAGGACTAAAAATAAGGAAGCACTATGAAACATTACCACAGAAACTATACTGGGTGATGGGGCAACCAGGATCAAGCCAATACAGGTGCTGGGTGGCCCCAATACAAGCGACACTACAGGAGTAGAATGCGCACGAAAATTACATGACTTTGGTATGACCATATGAACGGTTTGATGCAACACCATAGGTAAAATATACTGTGGATTTACGTAAACATGAGTGGGTGTAAAAGGCTCACTCACCAAGCCTTAGGAACAAGGAAATCTGAAACTAAGTGAGCATGTTCACGAGTGGCAGTGGAACATTTCAGCATATTTAATTTACTTGCATTTGATTACTGGGACTGTCCAACTGGAGCGAGGTCCATTTACAGCAAAGGCCCGGGGAGAAAAGCTCCACCATCTAACAAGTACAGTGATTGATATATAGAAAAAAAGTACAAATACAATGCAATAGAATACAATAAAAATATATAACAAAATATATATGATACAATGCAGTCATACAGATATATACAGTAGTTTGTTCTATGCAAGCTAATCCCAGCATAGTTTACTAATAGTTAGCCTTGGGTGGGAGTGTTTGGGAGCGAAAAATGCTCACTATCAACTTATTCAATGAAGGAGATGACTCAAGAACATATGCAGAATACATAATGGTTGTGTAGAAGTTGTTGCATTAGAGCGTTTTTAGTACAATATTGTAGGGATAGAAATGAGTGAAAAGGGGATAGTGACAGTGGGGAGAAGAGGAGAGATCACTATCAAGTCTCTATACAAATTTGAGAGAGCAAAAGAGAATTGCAAAAACATTCCAAAACTCCTCTGGGGAATCACTTGAGGCAACTGGTGCATTAGAGGGACACAGCTGCATATCCTTGGATCTGCAAAACAGAGATTCAGAAAGGAAGAGGTTTAAGTGCAAATTTCTAGATCTACATACTTGTATCCCAGAGTGCGATGTTGGTAAAAGATGCAGAAATCACTTTTAGGGGTAACTTTTCTGCGAAAAAAGCTGTCCTAAGACGTGTGAACTTCAAATTTTTGTAGTTTCCAAATTTTAGATCTTAGTGAAGCAAATATGTATAAAAAAGTGGCCCACATGGATAGAAAGATGTTGTATGCAGGTGTGCTAATTATATTCAACATGGTAGTCTTTATGATACACCAGCATCATAAGTTGGAGAAACTACTCTGGTTCACGGAAAGTGATATGCAGAATGGTTCACGGAAAGTGATATGCAGAATGGAAAAATCTGAACATGATACAGCTTTTATTAACAGAAAATAAAGGGAAAACTGAGGAACAAAAATCAGATAAAGTAAATAAGGGATGGCTAGTCTTTAATACCATCAACTTGCATTCATTAATCGGTTAAATAAAATATCTTCTACAACACAAGTTAACAGCCTTGGAAATACTAGTCTCCTGCCCAGACGGGACAGGGGGTTGAAGGATTCCCAGTGTTAACATTTCTGCTGGGGGGCGTACAACAAATATTTTGAGACTTACTGCTGACAAGCTTTTTTTTTTTTTTTTTTTTTTTTAAACTGTTCTGACCAGAAAAAAGCCATGGAAACAAATCGCAACACTCTCACCCAGTAGTGTCTGACCAATGTCAGACAGGCCAACCAGCTCAGTCCTAGTACAATGTCAATGACTAATAAGAGTATGACTACAGGGACTGCGGCAGTCAAGTCTGTTCTCTGCAGAGCCAAATGCCCTAGAAGCCTTGCACCTTCTTAATCTGCTGACATTTTTCTCTTGGCTCTTACTTATCCTTTGGCCATCTGCTCTGGTAGTAAGGCCCTTGCACAGAGGACTAGTTTTCATTTCTGGAATGAGATAGAAAAGGTGCTTCAACAATCTTGCGATTTTCAAGGTACTTTATAGTGAGGGCATCAGGGAGTCTCCTAGATCTGCCAGCTAAAGTGATACCATCTGGAATAATTCTTTGTACTCTCCTTTGGTTTCTGTGTGCATGGTCTTCCTCTATCTGGTGCAAGAGCTTGTGTAACACCTGGTGTGACTAGCCTGGTGTGCTATTCCAGAGGTGAAACGGGGTGAAAGAATCCCAAGGGACATCACAGCACCAGAGTCCAGACTTCCGGGTGCCTTTGTGGAGCAGATGCACTTGAACTAGATGGCTCACTTGGCTCCTAGGCAAAACGGACTCCCCTGACTTCTCCTTTGATGCTCACTTTTCTTCCTGCCACTTCGCTGCTACAATGACATTAGACCAAACAGGGACAACACTTTGCCTGAAAAGGCTTCCTACCTTCTCAACTATTCAAACTCTGGCAAACATGCCAATTGGCAACGTTTTTCTCTAGACACAGGAAGCAAACTGTGTGAAAACCTGTGATGGGACAACCCCCCCCCCCCCCCCCGAGGCAGACACCCTTCACCTCTGTATGGTGCTCAACCCTCTGCTACCTAATTAAAGCCCCAAAAATATAAAAGAGAATGCTCCACAGTGGGGGAACCATCCAGGACCAATTCAGGACTGCAACATTCTTGCAGCAATTAATGAGGCAAGAGAGACGCAAGTCTGCTTATTACATATACAAATATGAAGTAAGGTGACAGTCTGACCACAGGGAAAGGGTACTCTCACTTCTGAAAGTCTGGCCAATATCAGACTGAGCTTTTATCAGAGATCCTTAACACGACAGTGACTCACATGTCAAAGAAGTTAAGACTCCTTTATTTAGACCTGTTTATACCCCACCCACAACACTAGCAACAGAAGATTTCAGTGGTTCTCTTAAATGAAGCCCCGCATCCAACCTACTGCTAAGAGAACCTTAACTTTAGAGTGTACATTCTCAACTCCCATTTGTGATCCTAAACAAGTGCAAGTTTTTTTTTTGGGTGGGGGGGGCAAAGAGGTCTGTGAGACACTGCCATCTACCACAAAGCAATCCGCCACAGTAAGCCAGCTAACTACAGGGACACGATTCAGGTGTAATCTCTTACTACAAGGATACATTTACAGGCCAGATGGCCAATTAAAATAGACAAGGGGGGAACTTGCCCCATGTAGTGTGGGCAGCCAGATAAGCAGCCAATGAGTGGAGGCGACAGATACTAGGCAATCATTAGGTACCTTCACAAATACTGAAGTTTCACACTTAACCAGGTAACCCCACAAGACGCAAGGGTCCGCAGGGGCATATGTCTAGCAGCAGGTCATCAACAGCTCACAGCCTTAACCCTCTGCACTGCTGAATCCTGAAAATATAATTTCAGTAGGCTTCCTGTCAAAATCTTACCAAAAGGCCAAGACCAGTTTTGTAACCAGAGTTGCACAAGATAATTCTTTGCAATTAGAAAAACTTACTTTCTGTACTTTCGGTGTGGCTCCTTTTAAGGCTTTTCCGTTTTGGCTCTGTAGACCCTTCTGTGCAGGTGTTCCCTTCAATGGGGTCTGTAAAACAAAACACAGAAATTCTGAAGTCAGATAATTTGACACTCTTGGAAAAACAAGTGATCCAATATCCATTTAAAATAGGTTTAGTGTTGAAAGTGAAAAATGCACAATAAATCACAATTTTACACAAGGAGAATGTTTTACTGCATTACATTAACAGATGGTGACAGCAGAACTTGAGCTCAGACCACTGCAGACAGCTAGTTTCTCCAAGTCCTCTATGGATCACTCCACCACAGACCACTGCAGGTATCTACCCCATACTAGTAATCAAGAGGTTCCTGGAGAAGTCCATCCAAACTACCACTTCTGCAGACTTTTCATTAACTCAAGCCAGTCATCTGATGCCTGGAATACAAAATACAAGTGCCTTTTCAAGTTCTCAAAATGCCCAGTTTCACACCGTGGAGTTTCTGGATGTGTGCAAACAGTTGCCTAGAATATGCCACCAAGAACCACAATGAGTTAGAAAAAAAAATGCAATTACACAAATGCTAAGATTTTTTTTTTTTTTTTTTTTTTTTAAGTGCAGTCTGTCACACTAATCTGTAGAGCACTTTATTGAAACCTTCCAGCTGGTGTCAGAAGAGAACTCCAGTTTGCCCTTGGCTCCATTTGCCTTTAATGAATTTGCCTGCCATGTGAGCCCCCCATACATAGTCTGATGCATCTCGTCAGGCTTTGGGCGGCAGGGTGGGCTGAGTGAAAGTGAGTCCCTTGTGGTTGCAGGCCTCTGCCCACCAAAAGAACTCTGTCCTTCGGCAAGGAATGATTGAAATCAGTTTCCAGGTCCTGAGAATGTTGACACCAGAGATATAAGTACCACTAAAGTTCCCTCATATGCAGCCCTGCACATGGAATTAGAAAGCATGAGGCCATGAACCATACGGCTTGCAGAATTTCTTGCAGATAGCTGGGTTTGGGTGGCCAGTAGTTTGAAGTAACTTGTCAAATAAACATGCTTTTCTGGAGTGAAGAATGCCATCTGGGAAGTTGCGTTTAAGCTTGCTCCCAGGAACACAATTTCTTGGCTGGGTACCAGATTGATTTATTTTCGTTGATGGTATACCCCAGAGAAGTTAGGAGTCTCTTTACAAATGTCAGGTGCTGAATTAGTAATTCCTGACTGTCCGCCTGAATCAGGCGATTGTTCAAGTATGGGTAAATTTGAATATTACTCTGCCTGCAGTAGCAATGGCTGGAGCCAGGCACTTTGGCTTAACTACTGCGCCCAGGGTATTCTCAAAGGGAAGTGCAGAGAACTGATGGTGCATAGAGCCTGCCCCGAAATATAGATATTTCCTGCAAGATTCCTTTATGGGGATGTGCAGATAAGCTTATTTAAGTCTAGGGTGACCAGCCAGGAGTCCTTGGCTAGCACAGGCAGCAGCTGTTAGGAGTGTAAGCATTTTGAACTTTGATACCACCAGGAAGGTGTTGAGAATCGACAGATCCAGGACAGGGCACCAGGAGTCTTCTTTTCTGGGCACCAGAAACAGTCTGGAGTAGAAACAGTTCCCTTTGCTCTGTTGGAACAGGTGGTTGAGTAGCCCAGATAATAGGAGAAAGTACTTGCTTTTGGGCCTCTGCCCACTGGTTTGGGGAAGGTCTGGCAATCCGCTTGGGGTTGGCAGTGAATGGAAGTAGAATCTGTATCCCTGGGATACAATGTTTAAGACCCAAAGGTCCTGGGTAATATATTCCCAGTTTTTTTGCAGGGAGAGTTTTCCTACTAGGGGTGCAAGTATTTGGATAAGGCTGGGGAGGATGAAGGACAAGTCATTGTGAACTTTTTCCATAGGATGGTGGCTTACCACTTGTTTTTGAGGAGGGAGCACTCCATTTTTGAGGGAGCACTCCATTGTTTAGATTTGTGCATACCCTGAGACTGTAGTCTTGGTGGTCTGCTGGCCCTGGGTTTGGACTGTGAAGGCCTGAGAGGGACTGAAAAGGACCAGTTTTTCAAAGGCCAATGCCCACTGAATCTAAGTGGCTGTACCGGTTAAGAAATCTATAACAGTTTGAATAGACTTCGCTTTTTCCTCCATCTTTTTAAGAACTTCTGCTTTTGTGCCACACACTCTAACGGAGCATCTAGTAATTTTGCTTTGACGTGGTCTGACAAGATTTGTTCCTTCAGCCAAGCATGCCTTCTCAGAACAGACCCAGTGACAGCAGCCCTGCAGGATGCTTCTAAGGCATCAAAACCGCACTGCAAAGTATGTTTACCAACTTGGTTTGCAGAATGCATTAACTCTTGTAAATCTTTATTTTCTGCACAATCAGGAATCAACATTTTTTGTTTAATTAGCTCCATAATATGCTGCTGGTACTTAAACATGTGAAACTGGCAATTTAAATCCTTGATGGCAGGAGTTGCAGAGGTACATACCTTCTTACCCCATCTGTCTAAAGTCCTAGAATCCTTGTCCGAATGGGTAGGGTGTTTGGCTGTAGTAGCCTTAATACCTTTAGGTCATTGGGAAATTGTCTCTGGATCCACAGTAGGACTTTTAAAAGAGAAATTTGTGAGTCAGGTACTCTGTAGTACCTGTCAGGCTTTGTAGGAGCTGGAGGTAGAGTATCAGGGGTAAGACCTGATTCCATGAAAATCTCTACAATATCCAGGACAGAGCGTATAGCTAGAGGCCTGTGCTGAAGCAAGTCTAAAAATTCCCAGAGTCTCTTTTGACTGAGGGTAGTCCTGGCATTCCCAGCGGAAATTATGCAAGGTTTCACTGAAATAAAACAAAAGTCTTCTGGAGGGGAGGGAGAGGGAATGGAATCCTCTACATCTGAATCCCCATAGGTTAAGAGCACGTCCTGGTAATCAGAGGGGTCAATTTTGTCTTTTAGGGGGGGGGGGGGGAGGCTGGCTTCCCCTAATTAAAGCAATAAGGTCTTCAGCCATTCTAAGCATTTGTTTGAGGCATGGAAACTTGACAATGCAATTTGGTAGTCTACTTCCTAGGCGTAGTGCAAACAATGGGCCTGAGAAATTCTGTAGTTTTATTCAAAAACAAAGTAGTCTGTTTAATACGAAGATCAGAAGGCCTGAATACACCCTCAAAAGCCAGTGCCTGCACAGCAGCGCCAGACCTATCCAAGGTAGTAGAGACATCCGCAGGTTCCATAGTCTAAGCATCTCGCGGCATACCAGACTTTGAATGGGTCTCAGTAGAGGCCTGCGAATCTGTAAAAGCAGTTATCAGGGGCTGCGAAAGCACCTCGCAGAGTACCGGCAGACTGGCGACAAGCTTAATGGAAGAGTTGTCAGCAGTTTTGGACCTATGCGGTCTGTCTTTATCCTTACCCCCCCCCCCCCCCCAAGATCGGTAGTCGGGTGGCTTAACGAAGCCATTTCAGAATACGGAGAACGTCTGTGAAAGAATTTAGCGACAGACAGCCCCACAAATAGTTCGGGCGTTGAACAAGGCACAAAACAGACAGCGAGGAACATCGTGGTTTGGGCCTAAACAGGTGACAGTACAAATGAAGATCTGTGAGGTATTTGCTTTCCACAGACATGACAATTGTTAACTTTCTGACATCTGTTAGAGCAAGAAAAAAAGGATCCCCAACGGGGTACTTGGCTTTAGAAGACTTTAGGTTTGAAACTCGAAAAATGAAAATTTCAGGTAGCGGCGACCAGCACTTGCTAACTTCTTCGGGCTCCCACACTGTAAGAAAGGCTGATGTAATGGCATCGGCTGCATGTTTTATACCCCCCCCAGACGACCTGACGTCATGGAAGAGGCAACAGCATCAGACACAGACATCACAAGACACTGGTACTCGGGCTGACTGAGGGCTACCTGCAGGCAGATAACACAAGTGTGATGACTGCAACAGTGGCAGGTAGCCCAAGTTTGATGACTGCAACAGTGAAACACGAAGATAATCAAACAGCACAGTATCTACTAAAGACACTGTTACAGCTATAGCACGCTTACAGCAAAGGTACAACACTAGCTTTACACACAACATGCTGTGGAATCGATGGATTAGGATATCAAACCTCACTCCATATACAACTAATGCCACACTTCTGGCTAGGTCAAGGAGACTGATGTGCTGCAGGTGCTGTACCTTCACACCCAAAACATGTAATGGATCTTGTATCTGGGAATTTGTGTAAAGTGTTAGAAAACTGGCATAAATTGTAGAATGTAAAGTATATGCATTGCTGCACAAGCTTGGGACTTCCGCCACAGAAAGCCAGGCATCTAGTCAAACTACTGTAAATGGGGAAGGATGAAAAGGTTGATCAGAGGAACCTCACATGGATATCTTCACATCTGTTGCATAAGAAGCACGTCTGTCATTTTTAGTTATTCAGGGCTAGGTTCCTCAATGGTCTCCTGTACTGCAAGCCTAGTAACCTATATAGTACCTATAGGAGCCTGCCAAATTCAGTGCAGGTAGCCAAGGTACAGGTTCTTTCTATGCACACTTAGCAGTCTACTTCTCATCTGGCAGAGAGTTTGAGGGGAGGGATGGTCAGCTTGGCTCCTTTGTCTACTTCATAAGCTTATCTGGTTCTGACAATCTGTGATGGGGGGGGGGGGGTTAAGCCCAGCAACACTGCAGCCCTTTGAGGTTTGCCACTGAAAATGGTCCCCTCATGAGGACCACTGTATTCCCAGAGTTAGTATAACAGACTTCTCAGTGGTCATCTTCACAATTTTACCACAACTCAAAGAAGACACCTGCAAATGATGCATCTTTGGCAAGGTCTGCTCCTTTATAGCCCCCCCCCCCCCCCGGGATGGGTAGAATAATGCTGCTACAGTTTGCAGAGCATTTATCAACAGTGAACAGTTTGGCTTGACTTGCCAGCACTGAAGGGTCAAAAAATCCTGAGCCAAGGAAAACCAGACTGGAGACCCACTCTGCAAAGTAGGTGAGAAGTCTAAGACCTTCTAGATGCAAATGTTTGGCATTTAAAAGTGGTACAACATTCAAAAGGTGGTTGGTCTTTGTCCACAACTACAAAATACCGTACAAGAGCTTACCACAACAGCAAACAGCTTCCTGATCACTGCTGCAGTATTCTTGACATATGGGTCATCACAGCTGACAACCATAGTCAAACTTTACCTTCCCTAGGTTGTACATACAATGCATGACCTCTGCTCATATGCACTGTGGTTTACAGACTGATGTAAAAGCATGGATCCTCAGACTATCCCTATGCCAGTTGCGTGAAGACAGAAGAGTCTGGTTATCTATGAAGGGCAAGGCTCAAATAGGCTAAAAACTCCATTCCCATGTAACAGGGCTAAAGCAAAGGGCGAAAGGAAAATGAAGGTTGAAGTGATACAAAGAGGGGATGGAGAATGAGATGGAATACTGCAATACTGATTAGTATGACCTCTACTGTTTAACTCCTTACACAATTGTACTATGTCCTTATTGAACTTACTGTTGCAGTATTCCTGATAAATGGACGATTCCCAGAGCAGGAAGGGTGGTTCATTACCAAGTAAAAACTGTCCAGCAGTCCACAAAGGAATGACCTGGAGAAATCAATTATGAAGAAGAAACTGCAGGCTCAAGAGGAGACTTAATTTCTCAAAAACAAAATTAAAGGTCCCAAGGAGGAGGAATAGACTTTCTTAGAAGCCAGATATTAAGGATGCCTTTCAAAAATGTTGACTTCAGAAGAGAAGCCAAAGTTGGACTGAGCCAGATCAGCTGAAATTTCAGATGAAACTGCCAAACCAAATTTCAGATGAAACTGCTAAACCAGAACTAAGCAATTTACACAAAGAAACCATAAGAGCCTGCAGAGAAAGGGTCCAGGTCATGCCAGAAACCACATAAAAAATCTTTTCCATTTATGGCCCATAAAGGCCAAGTGGGAGTCATCAGCAAGACTGCATACCCTACAATCTTGCACAAGACCTTTGCTAGCAGAGAAAAGAGAACAGGGATACAGAAATCTACCCTTCTAATAAACAGGCATTTATCTACTTACCCAGAGGACTTGGCACTCTGAAATAGAACAGATGCAGCTGTCTGTTCAAAGGGAAGGAAAAAATCCACCAGTGGTACCCACTCAATGTCCACAACCCCCCCCCCCTTTAACGATTTTGTCCTGGATCTGATCAGAGTCTGCCACCAGTGTGCTCTAAAAGAATGCATACTGCCTGAAGCATGTCATAGTGTAACGCAAAATTACAGGCTTAGAGCAAGCTTGCAAAGGTAAGATTTTGTGCCCCCTTGCTTGCTGATGCATAACATGGCCGCAGTATTGTCTTTAAAAACCTTTAGAGGACTTGGAACCCAACGGGAATGAAAAGTCTGGAGAGCTAGAAGTAAATCCCTCATCTCCTTGACGTTGATAATGTCTGTTAATGGTAAAGACCCCTGGATTGTTTAGGTTGCTGGAGGTGGCACCCCAACCAGGATCGTAAGCATCCATGTACAGCTCCTGAGTGAGAGCAACCTGAAAAGACAGACCTTGACTCAGGGAAGTCTGGGAAATCCACAGCAAAACTCAAGCATGAGACAAGGTAAGAGGGACTAGATAATTCCAGAGGATGGCAGCACTGTAGCCAAACATTCTTGAAATAAAAACTGAAATTTCTCACGTCGAGTCTGGCAAAAGGAACCATGGGAATGTTGGATGTCATGTACCAAACAGAGCAATTCCTTTGCAGGAAGAAATGCAAGAGGAGACCGGAAACAAAAAGAAGACCTTTGGAGGTAGACAAGCCATCACTGGAACAGTCAGATTTCTGCAACCCAAAAACACTGTCCCAAGATGGAGTCAATACAGACTGAGAAAGAGTATGAACTCCACACTGCACTGAAGCATAGTGAAAGATTCATTCTAAGCAGGAACTGCCATGAGGGGGCATAAATTAAAAGGTCATCCAAATAAGGGAATATATTTGGGTTCCCTGAAGTCTGCAGAAAGCTACCACAGGGGTCAGATTTTTGGTAAAGACCCTTAGGGCTGTAGAAAGACCTAAAAAAGCAGGAAATCGATAACTGGAACAAACAAATGTAAAAATATCCTGAAGACAGGGTGAATATAATATGGAGGTAAGAGTCCTTCAAATATAGGCACCAGAAACACTAAGCAGACAGGAAAGTGTCTGACAAGACCACATCCCGAAAGGAGGAACCTTTGAAAGAGGTAGTGAATGAGCTTCCATGTTTCCACCTTCCTGGAAAAAGGATTCTGGAATATGGAATAATCTGTTCCCTGCCAAGACAAAGGTAGGGATTGGATGGTTCCCTGTTCCACTAGATCCTGCAGAACCAAAAGAATCTCCTAGATATTTATGTGCTTGCTTCTGCCCTTAGTGTCCTACAGCCCCTGCACTTTTATCCCTCCTAAAACTGCTCCCCAACATACTCCAAAGGGTCTGTGTTGACTGCTTTGTAGAAGGGAGAAGGGGACACCTGGACTTATCTGTTGCACCTGCCCTCGGCAAGGAGGGTATCAGAACTGTACTCGTTACAGTGGATGTCAGAGTGATCACTGATGCAGAAGCCTTACACGTATGGGTTACATCCTGCAAAGGACATAACAGCCAGCCAGCTTTAAAACCTTCACGCTACCTTTCACACCCAAACTGTCAGGCAGCTTGAGATGAGCTGAATAAAGGCAAGTTTGGGCACAAAGCCCATCAGAGTCTTCCTGCCAACAGAGGGAGGGAGGCTAGCCCTGAAAGGACAATGCTAGGAAAAAAACACACCCTGGAATAAATGCACCAAAAAATAAGGGGGAGGAGTGGCAACTGGAGCAGTGATTTCAAACTATTATGGCATTTGCAGCTCATACCACTGCACTGTGTTCATCTTAATCATTGTTGTAGCCTTAGCCATATGGGTCCATTACATTAGAAAACTACATATCGGAGGTGGAATAAGTCCAGGAACCCCTGGGGGAATGGTCCTTTAAATGCCTGATCTGGACCTAAAGAATAGAGCTTACACAGCTTTGTAAATGTACAGAGAACTAAGTAGCTTCTAGAATCCAACCCTTTCCAAAAAGCCATAGAAGCCAGGGTCCTGGTAGAGTGGGCCTCGACCCTGTCTGGAACAGTTTTGTTATGGTCATAGTAACATGTCTGCTTTAGAAAAACATTTGGAAACAGGTTTTACTTATTTTACATTTCTTGACTGGGCTAGTCTAACTGAATATATGTCCATTTTCAGTAGAGGCCCAGGGAGATAAGCTCCGAGGAATCAAACAAAATTACATATACAAAAAATGTATACAATGAACACTGCAGGTGCAGTACAGAGAACAAAGAGGTCATTCGTTCATAACATAGTGCAAAATATACAGATACAATTAGTAAATACAAAAAGTAGTTGCAATACATAAGAAAAAGATGGCAGCTGAATTATACATTAGTATACAAGTAGTCAAAGAAAAAGTAGGAACTGAAATTATACAATATATTAGTAAAAGTAGTCTCCTTAATGAGATTCTGAAGATGCAAGTAATAGTAAAGAAGAAAAAGTTAAGAAAAGGAACATTACGGAGAAGAGGAGGGTAGGTTGAACCAAGTAAGAGCTAGCTGATCAGTCGGTTTAGTACAGGGGCACAACCAGTGTGTTCTGAAGAAAAGTTTCAATTTGGTTTTAGAGAGAGATATAGAGGGAAGAGAAGAAAGATAGTTAGGAAGAAGGTTCCAGGATTTTCCAACAGTATTAGAGAGTCCCCAGCCTGTTTGATTTACAAATATTTACAAGTTTATGTGATGATCGTAATGTTTTTAGATTGTTGTAGGGGGTAATGAGGGCAGATAGTATAGGGGTACGGGTAGGTTGGTAAAGGGTTTTATGGGCAATGGTCAGTTGGTTTAATTTAAGCTGATTTTGCAATTCAAGCCATCCTAGCTGCTTTAGATTAAAACAGTGGTGGGTTCTGAAAGGGTTATCTGTAGCAAATCTGGTTATGTTACTGTAGAAGTTTTCCATTTTATTAATGTTGTTTTTAGAGAGATTTGTATACAAGGGTGAGGCATAGAGGAGAGTAGAAATTAGATGGGTGTGAGCAATAGTTATTCTAGCTGCAGGAGAGAGGAAGGGTTTGATCCTGTAGAGAAAGCCTAGTTTTCTATTAACAGATTTTAGAGTATTGTTAATATGGGTGTTGAAGTTAAGGTCATCTATGGTGATACCTAGTAGTTTGGTAGTTGGATCTGGGGATACGAGAGTACCGTTACTGGATGTTACTGTGAAGTCTACTGGGGGGGGGGGGGACTTACAAGTAGGAGTAAAAAGTTTAGTTTTTTTGGGGTTCAGAAGGAGACAGCGCTGTGTAAACCACTGTTCAGCACATTTTGGGTAGGGGAGTAAAGTTCAGATATAGATGTGGCTGAGCATACAAGTGTGGAATATCTGCATATTGTATGCATGTAGCTTGGGGTATTGCTAGGTGAAGGCAGTTGATAAATATAGAAAACAGGAGCGGTCCTAATATGGACCCTTGAGAAAGTACAGTTTTGTACCTACCATAAATGTAGATGTTAGAGTGGTTATACTGCTGCAGTCATCACACTTGGGTTATCCTGTAGTCAGGCGGTTCGGCAGTCGGCCGAATACCAAAGTCCTGGTCCGGCGTTGGTTGTAGTCGCCTCTTCCCTGACATCAGTGCGACAGGGGTATAAGAGACAGCAGACTCCATTTTCTTCAGTTTTTCTTGCCCCAGATGTCAAGTGCCCCCAACTAGGAAGGCAATACAAAAGCTATGCAATACCTTAGTAGATGAGCAAAAGTACTAGCTGTTAGCAAATACACCATATAGACATGTATCCAATAGATTGATGTACATGGAGTTGTAACTAACACCCTGGTATGTAGAGGGGATGGAAGGAGGGTAACCTGGACTGCAGCAGTATAACCACTCTAACATCTACATTTATGGTGGGTACAAAACTGTACTATGTTCGTGCTATACTGCTGCAGTCATCACACTTGGGTAGAATCCCAAAGCTATGGAAGGGTGGTTGGTACTAAACTGGGTTAGGTGATGCTAGGATGTCCTGCAGAACTGCAGTGGCAAAACCAGCTCTGGTTTTTGAGTATAATGGAAGGTGGCAGTACTTGGTAAAGGTGTGCACTGAACTCCAAGTGGCTGCCTCCACAATGTCTTTGGTTGGAACCCCTCTGAGAAAGGCTGCTGAGGTTGCAGTAGCCCTGGTAGAATGGGATCCAATATTGACAGGCACTGCCTTTCCATGGTGCGAGTAGCAAAAGGGGATACAATGTGCTATCCATTTGGAGATGGTCTGTTATGAAATAGCCTTTCCTTGTGAACCTGCAGCATATGATACAGAGTTGGTCAGTTTTTCTGAAGATCTTTGTCTTATCTAAATAGTAACGTAGCTGTCTGTGAATGTCCAAAGAGTGAAGGAGCCTTTCTCCTTTATTCTGTGGGTTAGGATAAAAGGTGGGTAAATGAATGGTCCGATTCAAAGCCACACTGGATACTACCTTGGGCATGAAGGTAGGGTTAGTTTGTAAAGAGACTCTGTCCTGATGGAAAATGATGAAAGGTTCCACTGCCATAAGTGCCTGTAGTTCTGAGACCCTGCGTGCTGAGGTAATAGCCAGCAACAAGGCCGTTTTCCAAGACAAGTATTAGTTCTGCTGAGAATGCTGGTTCGAAAGGAGGTAGTGCTTTTCTAAAACGAAGTTCAGGTCCCAAGTTGGTGTTGGTGGTTTTCTGGGGGGTCTTATATTCTTAGCCCCTCTGAGAAACTGCCCAAGTAAAGGGTGTGAGAAAATTGGGGTATTTGTATTATACTGGGCTGAAATGGCTGAAGCGTGGATCTTAATGGTGGAGAAGGAAAGGCCTTTGTGTAGCAACTCAGTTTGGTATTGCAGTGTGTGAGGAATGTTTGGTATCCAAGGATTTTGACCTTTAGCCTGGTGCCATGCACAGAATCTTTTCCATTTGCCCGAGTAAGTCTTCCTGGTGCTGGGCCTCCTGGCCTCCATAATTATTCAGGACGTCCTTTGAGAGAAGTGTTGATTGATAATTTAAAGAATTCTCCATGCAGCTAAATTTAAAGTTCTGAGCTGGCTGTGACGGGTTTGATAGTTTCTGAGTCAACAGTAGTGGGAATTGAGGTAAGATCCATTGAGGGCTGTGAGTCAAGTTCCTTAGTAATGGGTACCAGTGCTGGCGTGGCCAGTCCGGAGCAATGAGGATCATTTGTGGTCTCTCTGATCTGACCTTCAATAATACCTTGGTCAATAGAGGTAGTGAAGGGAAGGCATAGACCGTCAGTGTTGTCCAACTGAAGGATAGAGCGTCCACTTTCCAGGCTAGGGAGTGATGAGTCCTTGTGCAGAATTTTTGTAATTGGCAATTGTTGGGTGAGACAAATAGATCTATGCCTGGAAATCCCCATCTTTGAGTTATCATTGAAAATACTTGTGGGTGTAGTCTCCACTCGTGAGGGTCTGCCATATTTCTGCTTAATTTGTCTGCCAATATGTTTTCCTTTCCTGGCAGGAATTGTGCTTGTAGTTGTACTTGGTAGGTCAAAGTTGTGTTCCATAAGGTCATAGCCTATCTGCATAAAGGGTAGGAGTGTGTTCCTCCCAGTTTACCACCACATAACTGTGGTGTTGTCTGTCCTTATTAGAAGTTGTCCTGGATGCAAGAGGTCCTTGAAGGCTGTCAGTGCATTTTACACAGCTAGCATCTCCTTTTGGTTGATGTGAAGATGCATTTGTTTTGCAGACCATTTGCCCTGTATGCACTGTCCTGCCATGTGTGCTCCCCAGGCGTAGTCTGAAAAATCTGTTGTCACGGTTTGGTTTGCTGGAGGTAAGACTAAAGGAAGACCCTCGTTTGTTTGACATGCTTGAGCCCACCATAGGAACTCTTTTTGAAGGCAGGGAATGATAGGTATATTTGTTTTGAGGCTGTGCCTGTGTTGAGACCACACACTTTTCAGGTACCATTGTAATTTTCTCATATGCAGCTTTGCATATGGGATTAGTTGGATGCATGATGCCATGAACCCCAATGCCTGCAGGATTTTCCTTACAGTGAGCTGGGTAAAAGTGGCTATATTTTTGAAGTATTGAGTCAATTATTTTTGTTTGTCTGGCGTGAGGTAAGCCATCTGGGCCGTTGTAATTAAGCTGGCACCCAGAAATATTATCTGTTGCGAGGGTATTAGTTTTGACTTTTTGTTTACTGTGTACCCTAGGCAACTGAACACCTGTGTTACAAAAGCCAGATGCTGTAATAGAATGTCCTTGCTGTCCGCTTGGATCAGGCAGTCGTCCAGATATGGATAAATTTGTATTCCTCGTTGTCTGCAATATGCAATTACTGATGCCAGGCATTTCGTAAATACTCTGGGCGCAGCAGATAAGCCAAAGGGCAATGCAGAGAATTGATAATGCGTTGTAACTGCCAAGAATCTGATGCATCTTCTGCAATCTTGTCTGATAGGGACATGCAGGTATGCCTCTGAGGTCCAACGTTACCAGCCAAGACTCCTTGCCCAGCATGGGAAGGAGTTGCTGTAGTGTGAGCATTTTGAATTTGGGTACCTCCAGGTATTTGTTCAGAATCGAGAGGTCTAAGATGGGCCTCCAGGCTTTGTCCTTTCTTGGGACTAGAAACAGTCTCGAGTAAAAACCTTGACCTTGCTCCTTTGTAGGTACCTTTTGAATTGCTTTCATATCCATGAGAGCTGAAATTTGCGTTTGAGCCTCTACACATTGGTTTGGAGGCAGATTTGACATGCCTCTCATCCGAGGTAAAGTGTGGAAATTAAATCTGTAGCCTCGGGTAATAATGTCCAGAATCCATTTGTCCTTTGTTACGATGTGCCAATTTTGTGGAAATAGAGCCAGTTTCCCTCCCAAAGGTGCTGCCAGGGCAATTCTGCTTGGCAGGCGAAGAGGGAAGTCATTGTGTTAGTTTCCTGAAGGGTTGAGATCTTTCGTCTCCACCTCCGAGTTGTTGTATGCCATTGTCTAGGCCTGAAAGAACCTTGTGGCTGGCCTCTGCCCCTTGGGCGCCTGTACCTACCTCTTTGGGGTCTGTCTGATGCAGGAAAGGACCAGTTTTCTGATGGCCAGTTTCTGCTGAAACGAGGGAGGTTGTACCTATAAAAAATCTTTAACCGTTTGCATAGATTTTGCCTTTTCTTCCATTGTCTTCAAAACTTCCTCTGCTTTGACACCAAACACATCTTTCTGCAATGGGGCATCCAATAACTTTGCTTTGACATGTTCTGGTAAGGCTTGTTCTTTAAGCCAAGCATGCCTACGTATGACAGACCCTGTGACAGCTGCTCTACATGAGGCTTCCAATGAATCAAAACCACACTGTAAGGTACGTTTTCCCACCTGTTCCGCTGCATGCAGCAAATCCTGCATCTCTTTCAATCTAGTTGATCTGTCTGAGGGATCAGCTTCTGCTTTAACGGTGTAATCAAATACTGTTGGTATTTTAGCATGTGGAATTGGCAGTTTAATGCCCTCATGGCCAAAGTGGCAGACTTATACACTTTCCCCATCTTTCTAATGCTCTGGAATCTCTTTCAGAAGGAAGTTGATTCTTAGCAGTAGAGGCCTTAACCCCTTTGGGACCCTCGGAAATGGTCTCTGGGTCTGCATTAGGGCTTTTGTATAGAAACTTATGAGTATCAGGGACTCGGTAGTATCAGTCTGGTTTAGCTGGTGCTGGAGGTAAGGAATCTGGGTTTAAACTGGATTCAGAGAAAACATCATCCAAAATGTCTAAAACTGGAGGAATTGCCCGGGGTCTATGCTGTGGAAGAAGAAGAAACTCACGGAGTCTTTTCTTGGAGTCAGAGTAATCTTGGCCTTCCCAGTGGAAGTGTTCCCTCATGGTGTGTAAAGTTTCCCCAAAAGAGTAGTCTTCGGGGGGGAGACAGAGGGAATGGACTCTTCAGCATCTGAGTCTTCATAAGGAGGGAAGGAGTAATCCTGGTAGTCAGAGTTGCCTGATGAAATGGATGCTTGGTCAGAGGAAGGATAATCTTCCTCCAGTCTAGGCCTTTTGTCAAGTGGGGGTTGGGATCCCCCGATAAGGGTAATTAAATCCTCAGCCATCTTAAGCATCTGTTTAGACATAGGGGCCTGTGGGGGGGGGGGTGGCCCCGGTTTTCTAAACTTTCAAGGGGGCTTTGAGCTTAGCATAACACTTGGCAGAGGTCAGTTTGAAAACACCCTCTGAGACCGAAGGCCTATCCAAAATTTCCGGATCCCTGTCAGGGCTGGCGTCCAAGGAGTGAGGTGGAACCGTATCCTGAGGCCCAACTGCTTCAGTTTGGGATGCAGTCAGAAATTCAGCGGTAGTCAGGAGCTGCGAAGGCGCCTCGCTGAAAACCAGAGAACCGGCGTCAGGCCTCGCTGAGGCCTCCGTATCTGGTCTTGGCTGCCGGTCCTTATCTTTGCGTTTTTTAATCATTGCTGATGTCGGATGCTCCGACGGCATGCTATTTTCTGCCAAAATAATACAGGGCGAATTCTGCCCAACGCTTAATTGTACGTTTGTTGAACCTAGCACAAAACCAACAACCAGAGACGTCGTGGTCTGGGCCTAGGCAAGGAATACAATAAGAATGAAAATCCTTGAGGTATTTGCTTCCCACAAGAATGAAAATCCTTAGGAGGCATTTGCTTCCCACAAGAAATACAATTATTAACTTTGTCTGACATCGGTCTGAGGCAAGAAAAGTTTCCCCAACGGGGTAAAAGTTTCCCCAACGGGGTACTTGGCTTTAGAGAAGACTTTGGGCTGAAACTCTATTCGAAAATTTCAGGAGCTGGCCGACCGGCACTTGCGAACTGCTTCTGCTTCAGGCCCCGCGCGGCAAGACAGACAGAAGAAAATGGCGTCGGCTGTCTCTTTTATACCCCTGTCGCACTGACGTCAGGGAAGAGGCGACTACAATAGACACCGGACCAGGACTTTGGGATTCGGCCGACTGCGGGACCACCTGACAACAGGATAACCCAAGTGTGATAACTGCAGCAGTATAGCACGATGAACATCACCAATGTTAACGGGCAGATGGGTAGACAGAATGTTATGTCAAAGTACAGCCTGTTGTCTAAGCAGGACTAGAACCATTTTATAGCTAGTGCATCCAGTGACAGGAATTTGAGGATATTTATAAGTATCTGGTGATTTACCATATCAAATGCCTTGGATCTATAAACACTGCAGAGGAAAGCATGCTGAAGTTATGTTTTTTGTTAATACAGTCAGTAAAAGGAAAGGAGGGCAGTAGTAGTGATGTGGGAAGGTCTGAAACCATGTTGAGAGTTTGAAAGTTATTTTGGATTAGGTGGTTAGCAATTGTCTGTGGATGCACTTCTTTGCTAAGGGAGAAAGTAGGGTTATGGGACAGTAATTGGAGAGTTCAGTAGTTCCCACCCTTGTGAAGGGGTATAATATGGGATACTTTCCAGATTTTAGGGACGTGTCCTTCACTGATGGTTCTATTGATGAGAATGGAAATGGGATAGGCGATGGATTTGGCTGCCTTTTGTACATATTCAGCAGGTAGTTAGTCTGCTGAAGGAGGGCACGGTTTGAGTTTTTGGATAAGGATAAGAATATATATGTTGTTGGGACTGGTTGGAAGAGAAATGGAGGGGATGGCTTAGAGTTGAGAGTTGGATATAGTCAAGTTCTGAGTAGCTAACTGACTGGCAAGAGTTTGAATGGCCTCAGTGAAAAAGGTATTAAAGGCATTAGCAGTCTGCTTGGGATTCTCCTGGTCTGTGCTTTGTGGGTTTGGTGTGATGGACTGACCTGGGTGTAAATTGATTTAATACTCGCCCAGAACTTTTGTGGCTTATTATGGTTAGTCTGCTGGAATTGTAGGTAGTAATTTCTTTTGTCAAACAATATAGCTTTTTTAATTTCTCAGCTGTCTGAAGTTTTGTTGGTCTACTGGGTTTTTAGTTAGAGATTTATTCCAGTATTTATTTCTGAAATTGATTTTTTTGCCGGTTTTCTTTTGAAAGCCATGGGGGAGATTTAGTTCTCATTCTAATAGAACGGGTTGATGCATGGTGGTCTAGTATGGCTAGGAAGTTAGAATTAAAGTAATTAACAGCTTCCTCCAGTGTGAGATATTTTAAGGGAGACCAGTCTTGGTTCTGTCCTAGATATGGTTGGATTAGGTAGATTGGATTTAAGCCTGATGTAGGTAAGTGAGTGGTCACTTACATCAGGGAGGGTTCCAGCTTCATATGTCTGGGAATGATTTATGCAACTCCAATCCAAGGTACTTTATTAGGCTGGTTTATCCTGGTAGGGGAGGCAATGGAGAAAAAACAAAAGGGTTAATATAGCTGGTAGGGTGGCTACTGCTACAACAATTCTAAATCAATCAATGTTAAAATCACCTAGGATTATGGTTTCTTGGGGTATATTTTGGGATGACCAACAAAGGATATTTTCTATGGTGGCAATGTCATTACCAGGAGGAAGATGGATTCAAATCCATCAATATTATCTGTATGTGTTAAGTTGAAGCTTGGTAGTAATAACTTCAGCGTTGGGAGTCTGAGATGGTTTATAGTCATAGGTGGTTTAGTCGTAGGTAGTAATTAACACAGATTTAAATAGGATAGCTACACCAACCTTTTTGGTTGCACGGTCAAGTCGCAAAATATTATAACCGGGTGGGATGACTTCATTGTCTTTAGTTAGATTTTAACCAAGTTTCTGTTAAAGAATGACAAAGGAGTAGACTTAAGAGAGCATGGCGTTGTGAAACTTTATTATTAATGCTATGCATGGTGAGGTGAGCTAATGAGTGAGTTAGGTGGTTTGGTTAGGGAATGAATAGTAGAGGGGTTGGGGTTGAGGAGTTGAGTGGTAGTAGCAGTTGTTGGGCCTGGGTGAATGTCTCCATCGTTTAAAGAGAAGAGTAGTGTTTGAAGTCTAGGATTTGGGAATTTACTATATAGAGATAGAGATTTTCTGGGATTGGGAGAGTCATATCTAATGTGGGCTAGCCTATGGTATTTTACTAGTAGATAGCTGGGTGTAGACGTTATGTTAACATGGTGTACAGCTTATCGAGGTAGAGAAGGTGTGGATATAATGGGTGTTCATAAGAGGTTAGCAGGTAAGCTAAAGTTAGAGGTGGTAGAAGTGCAAGTATGAGTAATCTCTGTAAAAGGGCTGGGGTGGGTAGATTATACATCTGGAAGGGTAAGTTGTTAGTATACCTCAGAGCCTATAACAGCAACCCAAGTGTGGAAAGGAATAGGTGGAGGGTGTGGTGGGAGAGATAGGGAGTGGTAAGTGAAAGAAGGAAACTGGAGTTCAAGTGGCCAATGGTGAAGGGTTTGTGATTGGTGGAAGATGAAAGGGGTGTGGTTAGATGGTATAAATGTAGGACCCCTGGGGGTGGTTGGGATTTGGGGGTAGGTATAGGAGCAGAATGAGCCTGCAGGGTGAACGGAGCAGGTAGAAACAAGTGAAGGAGAAGCTAGAGAATAAACTTGCCCCTTCTTACCCTCACAAGAAATGAACTGATCTAAAGATCTGAAAGATTTACCTCCATAAAGACAGTACTAGAGGGTTCTGCAGGCAGCCAAGGTGTGAGGTATCGTTTCTTCCACATTTTTAGTTTCAGGAAAAATGGAGGGATTAACACTACTTTAGGCACAAAAGGATTAGTTCTCAAAAAGTGGCCTTATAGAAAATGAGAACCTTGCAACTCTGATACCCTTCTTGCACAGAAAACCAGTAAAACTTAGAAGTTATGTACCTACCATAACGTTCCATGTTAGTTGTCTTCTCTCGCCTTCTTTCTTGCTGGATGGGTTCGGAGCCAATCCTCGGCTCCGACTCGGCACTTGCTTTAGCTTGAGAACTCCTTTTACCAGCTCGAGGCAACCCTATATCCCATGATGCAAGGCGGACTACCTCAGATCTCGTTTGGTAGCTAACCTACCCTGCTAAGGACTAACCTAACATAATTAGGAAACCAAGTTCATAATAAGAGTCCTCATATGAAGGCTCAGGAGGAAACAACCTGATAGGAACTCTTCAAGATCTGTCCAGGCCAGGGGGAAGGAGGGAGGGACGCAAGAAAGAAGGAGAGAGAGGACAACTAACATGGAACATTATGGTAGGTACATAACTTCTAAATGTTAAGTTGTCAATCTCGCCTTCATTCTTGCTGGATGGGACCGCGTCCCTAGCACCTGTATCCCGGGTGGCTCAATGGAACAGACTCTTGAGAACTGTGGAACCAAAACTGGCCCTGTCTCTGGAGGCCAAGTCTAACTTGTAATGAGAGACAAAGGTATGAGGCGTGGCCCACGTAGCTGCTGCACAAATGGTATCAATGGGTAGTCTATCCTGAAAAGCTGTAGAAGTGGACAGACTCCTGGTTTGAGTGTGCTTTCGGTTTAGAAGGTAGCTGCTTGCCTCAGAGAGTACACATAGGAAATGGTGGAAGTCAACCATCTGGATAAGGTCACTTTAGAAACTGGAAGACCTATCCTGTTTTCTGCATAGGAGACAAATAATTGGTCCGATTTCCTGAATTGTTTCGTTCTATGCAAATAGTATCTGAGCCGACGATGGACATCCAAAAAATGAAGCTTTTGTTCAGCTCTGTCTGAATAGTTTGGGAAAAAGACTGGTAGATCTATGGATTGGTTAATATTTGTTTGAGACACCACTTTGGGGAGAAAGGACGGGTTTGTTCTTAAGGATACCCTGTCCTTATGAAAAACCAAGTAAGGGGAACGAATGCAGAGAGCTTGAATCTTGGAAACCCTTCTTGCTGAAGTAACAGCCAGTAAGAATATAGTTTTCCAGGTCAATAACTTCAAAGAACATGAAGCAGGCGGTTCGAAGGGAGGTAGCATCAAGGATGCCAACATTAAATTTAGATCCCATTGTGGAGGAGGATGCTTCATCAGCGGCTTTAGGAGAAAAACTCCTCTCAGAAAGGCCTTGCATAATCTGTGAGACATAATGTTATTATCATGCAAGCCAACATGATACTTGGAAATAGCAGCCAGTTGAACTTTAACTGTAGATGAAGAAGATCCTGAATGAAAAACTTCAGCCAGGAAATCTAAAACAGAATGCACAGGAGCAGTAAAGGGATCAATATTCCTGGAATTTGCCCAAATAGAAAAACGTCGCCACTTGCTAGCATAAACAGTTCTAGTGGACGACTTTAAAGAAGACACTAAGATGTCTCTGACTGAATCAGAGATCATCGGAAGCCTGGCTAGGGAAGGAAGTGGAGCAACCAAGCAGTGAGGTTGAGAGAATGAATGGCCCGGTGCAGCTGACCCGACTGGTGGATCAAGAGATCCGGAACTGGGTCCAGATGCCAAGGCTGCACCAGGAGGTGACTATGCAGAGACGGAAACCAAATTTGTCGAGGCCAGTAAGGGGCAATGAGAATCAACTTGGCCCTCAAAACGGTGGCTTTCTGAATGACTTGTGGAATCAAAGGAAAGGGAGGAAAAGCGTACAGAAGTCCCCGGGGCCAATCCTGGGTTAGAGAGTCTCTCAGGGGTTGGCCTGGTAGGGGAAAGAGGGTGAAAAAAAATCGAGGCACTTGTTGTTTTGAGGTGTAGCAAAAAGATCGCAACAAGGTGCGCCCCACTTCAGAAAAATCTGATCCACTACAGATTGATTGAGAGACCACTCGTGAGGCATTAGAATGGATCTGCTCAGCCTGTCCGCCAAGAGGTTGGACCTGCCGGGGATGTGCGTTGCTATCAGAAACCGATGAGAGGAGATTGCCCATTGCCAAAGTCTGAGAGCTTCTCGACACAACGGATAGGACCTGGTCCCGCCCTGCTTGTTGATGTACCAGACCACGGACATGTTGTCCGTTTGTACTGCAATAGTCCCAGTGGGAAGAAAGTCGTTGAGGGCTTGCAACGTTAAAAGCACCGCTCTCATCTCCAGGACATTGATGTGCAGATGGTATTCTATGGGTTGCCACGTCCCGTGGACCATCCTGCCCTGATAATGCCCCCCCACCCGATCAGAGAGGCATCCGTAGCAACTGTGGCAACTGGAGGAGGGGGAACAAAGGGTCGGCCCTGATGAAGAAGAGGGGAAGATATCCACCAGTTCAGATGAGTTCTGCACGATTGTGTGACTAAGATTTCGTGCCTCATCGGAAGACTGTGGTACGACCACTGAGTGAACATCCACTGCAGAAGACGCATATGGAAGCGAGCCAGTGGTAGAACAATGGCCGCAGCCATAAGACCTAGAACCTTTAGTACCAATCTGGCTTTGACCTTGCTGCTCTGCAATAGAATCCGAACGAATTTTTGGATGTCCAGAATTCTTTGATCTGTTAGTCTGGCTAACATTTTGACGGTGTTTAATTCTGCGCCTATAAAGGTGATAGACTGGCAAGGCCGCAGAGAAGATTTCTCGAAATTTACTGAAATTCCCAAACTCCTGCAAAGCTGCAGAGTGTAGTCTCTGGTCTGAAGAAGCTGACACCTGGTGGTGGCGGAGAGGAGCCAGTCGTCCAAATAAGGAAACACCTGGAATCCTTGACGTCTCAGATGAGCTGTGACCACTGCCATGCATTTGGTAAACACTCTGGGAGCTGAAGTGAGGCCAAAGGGCAGGGCTCCGAATTGGTAATGACTGGCCCCCAGCCGAAAGCGGAGAAACCTTCTGGAGCGCCTGTGAATCTTTATGTGATAGTACGCGTCCTGAAGGTCTATAGAGCACATCCAGTTGTCCTTGCCCAGAAAGGGCAGAATGGACTGAAGCGTGACCATCCGGAATCTTGCCTTCTTGACAAATCTGTTTAGACTGCTCAGGTCTAATATTGGTCTCCAATCTCCCATCCTTTTGGGGACCAAAAAGAATCTTGAGTAGACGCCGGATCCTACTTGGTCTGCAACAGTCTGGACGGCTCTTTTTCCTAGGAGCTTTGAAACCTCCTGTTCTGCCAAATCCCTTTGACCGGGTGAGATGTCTGGAAGGGATTGTTGAGGTACGGGATACCTTTCGAAGGGGATTTTGTAACCCTCGGATATGATCGACTGTACCCACACATCTTGAGAGAGGGAATGCCAGGCTACTGGGTACAGCGAAATCCTTCCCCCGACTGCCTCCAAGGGTGGACAGTCGGGCAACACCTCAGGGGTGCTGAAAGGGCTTCTCAGGAAGAGACTCCCTGGTGCCCTGGTTCTGAGGACCCCCCCTGCCTCTAGGGCGGCGTCTGTTATTGTTACCCCCCTCTGCCTCTGGGGGTAAACTGACCACATGTGTCCGGTGTAGCTCCTTGGGCTTTGCGGAACCACATCTTCCCTCCCTTCTGACCCTTGGGATATGGTCTAGGAGTGGAAAAATGGACTCCAACGGCAGAAAGTTTTACCGTCCTGCTCACACCTGGTCAAGGTATCCTTCACCTGAGGTCCGAACAAAGCCGAACCATCAAAGGGGGTATTGGTGAAGGACGCCTTAAAGGGGTCCGCAAAATTACAAAGCCACATCCAGGCTTGGCGGCGCCTGCGGCCCTGCTCGCTCCATCGGCCGCATAGGATATGAGCCGCATGGAGGAGTTGGATAGGGAATTCAGGATTGCTAGCTGTGAGGCAATCTTTTCTTGAGCCCCAGCAGCAGAAGGATCCTGGACCACTTCACCCAGTTCCTTGAGAATATCTCTTTGAAGCCTGGTGAAGTGACAAAGGTAGTTCAGCGAACGCATAGCAAAGGTCACTGAAGAAAACATCCGCTTTCCATACCTGTCCATGGTCCTAGAATCCTTGTTAGGAGGATGGACAGGTACTGAAGGATCCGCCAGTTCCTTCTTAGTGGCCGCCGCCACCATAGCATCCACAGAGACGCCTTGGAAAGGAACTGTTTGTCCGAGGGGCCGTAATAAACTTGGATGGTCTCCTGGGGACAGGTTCCACAGAATCTGGAGCTGCCCACGCCTTCGAGCCACTACCTGCATAAGTGGGTCGAAGGCGGAGACACCCAGGAGGTGGAGGGTCATGATCCAAAAGCCTCCAGGTATACCGACTCATCCTCGGAGGGATCAATGGATGGCCAATTCCCCCTCTGTTTGAGGAGCTCAAGGATGTCTGAAAAGGAGACATCCTCAGAGGGGATCAGGGAACCCTCCGACTCATCTAAGTCGGTATCAGATGTAGTAGACTCGGGGGAGTCTGTGTGTTTCCTCTTACACGTCCTCTTCCGAGGGGGTTCACCTGCAGGATCAGGAGAAACTTCGGAAGAGGAGGAAATTCCCAATGGGGAAACCTGGGGCGATGGATCCCTGGGCCTGAGAGCAAGAGGCTGGCAAGAGGTGTCTACAGGCACCGAAGAGGGAGGAGCTAGAGGGATGGACCGTTGACCTGGCTCAGTAGCCAGGACACTCATCACCTCAAAGGCTCCCCTCCCCGGGAGACCGGAATATCCCCGATCAGAGGATACAGGAATTCCCGGCTCCACTGAGAGGGAAGGCTCCGAGGCCGATGTCTGTGCCGAGCTTACCAAAGCCGAAGCCCCGAGAGGGAGAGTGGGGTCGGACAAGGGTCCGATGCCACTAGCCCCCTTGGAGCAGACAAGGGAAACCCGACGACCGGATCCCTCCAAGGAAGGCCTCAAGGAGGAGATCGGAGCCGAGGACGACTGAGCCGAAGGATGCATCTGCTCCGGCGCCGAAACAGTTGCTGTCCTGAGAAGCTCCGGCTCCGAACTCTGGTGTGGAGTCGGAGGAGGAAGTTCAAGGGGTGAAACAATAGCCGAAGTCTGCTGAGACGGGCTATGGAGCATTTGGGCCAGTGCCTGCGACTTCAACAGCCTGCTTACCACCCTCTCTAAGTCGTGGTCAGACAGCCTGGAAGATCTCTAAGATCGGCTCCGATGGCTCCGCTCCGACAAAAGAGGAGACCCCGGAGCAGAGTGGATACTCTGCAACGAAGGGGACCGAGATCTCTTTCGGGACGAAGTCATCGGAGCCGAAGTCCCCTGAATTCCAGATGGAGCCGAAGGTTTCTCGGCTCCGATGCTGGATAAGGTGTCTGCTCCAGCCGGAGCCGACAAGGCCACAGTAGACCGGGTGTCGGAACCAATCGGTGCCGAACCCACTACCTTGGAAGCAGATAGATCGGTTCCAGTCGGAGCCGATCTCGCCCGACGAGCCGGAGCCACCGGAGGAGGCTTGGATACTGTAGCCTGAACCTTCGGTGGCTTAGAAGGTTTACCAGACCCTGTTTTAGAGGGAGAACCTTCTGGCTTAAGTAAGCCACGGAGGATCAATTTATTCCTCCGTTCCTGCAGGACTCTCTGGCTAAAAGAGTGACACAAAGCACAGGAGTCCTGCAGGTGCAAAGGCCCCAGGCAGTAAACACAAGTGTGACCGTCTGTCAGAGACCTTTTCTGACAGCACGAGTCACACTTCTTGAAGCCTGAGACCTTGCCTTCCTTTGACATATTTCTAAGGAAGAAGTCACACACACACCCCAACAAACACACAAAATTAATCCCCTAACACACAGACACACAGGTAGTGGTGATTAACCAATGGGGTCTAGGCCTAACTTAACTGTTATACAATTACAAAAGGAATTTAAAAGTTTTGAAATGTAAGGGAATAGGGTGGGCTGTAGACAGACTACACACTATGAAAGTGGAAAAAAGGGGGAAATAAATCCCTAACTAAGCTTTTTTTGACAAAAAATTACTTACCTCAGCTGGCAAAGGAGACCTCTTTCGCTAAGCGGCAAACGAGATCTGAGGTAGTTCCGCCTTGCATCATGGGATATAGGGTTGCCTCGAGCTGGTAAAAGGAGTTCTCAAGCTAAAGCAAGTGCCGAGTCGGAGCCGAGGATCGGCTCCGAACCCATCCAGCAAGAATGAAGGCGAGATTGACAACTTAACATTGTTTTCTATATTAAGAATGTCAAGTCAGGAAGATTAGCTGATTCAAATGAAGTGTTAGCCTAACAAAATTAAGATCCCAAATAGGGGCCACTGATTTTCTTGGAGGATTCTTAAACAAAACCTCTAGAACATTTCGACATGATTGCATTAAAAACAGGATTCGGGCATGGTGAAATGGTCATTAAAGAACCTTAGAGGAATAAGGCCACAGGACAATAACTCGCATACTGTACAACCACAGAACTAGGCCACAGGACAATAACTCTCATACTGTACAGCCACAGAACTAGCTGTGAATGGGTGCTAGTTATGTTCCTGACACCAACTAGAAAACGATTTTCTAATGCATCACTTTATAGTAGCAGGCTTTGACTCCATTAGTACCTGCTGCACATCCTCTGTAAACAAGTACCTAAAAGGAATCAAGACCCCCATCGCCATGCAGCCAATTATATCCAGTATGTGAGGAAGATGTTGCCCCTGGCCATTTAGATAAGGGAGAACCATGGTTGCCTGGGCCAGCAGGGAGTCACCACAACAATCTTAGTGAATTTTTTGAATCCACAGAAGTACCCTGGATATTAGTAAAAAAAGGGGGGAAGCATACAGGAACTGTCCAAGAAAATGAAATGAAAAAGCATATAGAGTCCTAGCAAAGAATCTTGCCAATTGTTCCTCTCTGAACAGGTCTACCCGAGGAACTTTCCACAGACTGATCAAATCACAGAAGATGTCCTGATCAAGTTTCCATTTGAGAGCTTCTGCCCTGGTCCTGTTCAGCCTGCCACAATCTTGCTCTAACAGAATGAAGGACAACTACACTGAAACTGTGCTGTGAAGCTATACCCCAAGCAAAAGGGTATGACCTGGTTCCCCCTTGCTTCTTTATATACCACATAATTGTGGTACTGTCTGCACCCACTTTAAAAGGTTCAGATGGACTAAAGATGGCTTACAGAGTTGAGACCCTGAACACAGCATCTCCCAGATATTTATGTGCTTGCTTCAGTCTTTAGTGTCGCTCCCCCCTGCACTTTTATCCCTCCTAAAACTGCTTCTCTGCACTTTTATCCCTCCTAAAACCGCTTTCTCAAGTCCAGAATGCCCATGGTAAAGGACTGCTCTGGATAAGGGAAGGGGAGACCTGGATTTAAGGACATCTAGTCTCCATCAAGAGATTTCTCTACTTACAAACTCCAGCACTGGGACCAGAAAAAATAAAGGATTGTTTACGTTGGACCAAAGATTTCAAATACCACTCGCTCTTGTAGAGTCGTGTCAAGTGTACCACAAAAATCCAATGCCATGTGACCGAAAAAACAGAGATACTCCTTCACAGTGACCAAAGTCTAAGTGGAGAACATTAGAAAATGATCCAATGATTTTTTCATGGGGAAGAACAATCTGCTGCCAAACAGAAAAACAGACCGGTCTTTCTGGAAGAAAAAAAATGGGTCACAAGGACTCTTGAACAGCCACTTGGATTGTCCTTGGTTTTGCTCAGCTTAAAAACTTTTTGGAACCCCCCTTTCAAAGTTTGATCACCTCTACAGTAGAGGGGCCAAATTAAATCTCTAAAGAGAGAATTTAAAATCTCATTTTATAATCAGAGGCAGAGAATGTAGCCATGCAAGCCTTGTAGAAACAGGACCAGTGGCCACTGCCCTAAAGTAGCATCAGTCACACTGCAAATAATGTAGTGACTTGTACAATAGCATAAACTATTTTAAAGCATATAAAACATTCCTTATAATTTGACTATGTCAGAACGTGTAAATTCAAAATCAAAATTGCAGAAATTTCCCCATCCTTATCAGAAGTAATATTGGAACCAAGTGCAGTAGTGGGATCAACTAAAGCTACAGTTGCTTGGACAGGTTTGGAAAGTGCACAGAACTCTCTTTTGAGAGGCAGCAAGCAGTACCATTCTCTTAAGCAGACAGAGCAGAAGGAATGGGTGTAAGTTCTGGGAGGAACCGAGAAACCTCAGTGTTCTACGAACAGTGGAACACTCTAGCAATAAATAGAGAAAGAAACCCTCCACCCTGACAGAATCAGAAACTGAGCTTGCCCTAGTCTGAAAGACGGAAGAGACATTTTTCCTGCAACTTACTGTTCAGACTATCAAAAATCTCTCCCAGGTTGGATCCTTTTTACCAGAAGCTACTTTAACAGCCTGTATTAAACTGAGACAGATCCAGTAAACTACTTTAAGGAAGAGCAACTACATGGCTGGTTTTCTGCTTTGACAAGACAAATGGGGCCAACAGTGTTGCTCATGGCAATGGCTGCTTCCCCAGGGATAGTCACAACATTCTAAAAGGTAAACATTCTCTATTCCCTCTTCCAGGGCCGACAGATGCCAGCCGTAGAGGACACTGCTAACCCCTGGTCCACAGGGGATGTAAGGTGTTGCACTAGAGATCAAAGGCAAAAGATTGGGCCTAAGGTACAAATGGCTAGAGCAAATCACTTGTCTATTGTTGTGGTGGCAAAAGCTGTTTGCTTAACCTTGGAGGCTGGAAAAAGCAGACCATGGGACTAGCAGTCTGTTCCATAGTCAAGCTGAAAACAGTGCATCTTTACCAGGGAAGACTAGCAACTACTTACCTGTCCACCAGTTACTTTGTCAGAAAACAGTAAAAAGGACTTTCATACTATGCCACCACCAAAGAAAAATTCTCCAAAGAAATGAACAGTCATGTTAAACTTTTGTCTGAAGAGTGCCCCTTTCACAACTATGTTAACACACTCTTAGCTTTAAAATAAACTTCCTTGAAGAGGAAAGGGATAAAGAAAATGGAAGACCCCCCCCCCAAACAGGAACTTATCTGCCAAGGAGAAGAAAAGAAAAAAAAAAACACAAGCCACTCTTCAGAAGCCTCAGGACAGTACTCCTCTGTGGCAGTAAAGCTCTGAAGGGCTTTGCGTGGGTGCATTAAGGTGCAATGAAACTTTGGAAGCTGACTGGCTGTTACAGCTGGGCAGAATATAACCCATACAGCCAAGGCTACTTCAGCAGTGATCAACATGTACACATGAAAGAGCTAGCAAGGAGGAGGAAGGGACCGCCAAGTTATAATGGATAGTACCCAAGTGCCCGTGTTCATGAAGGACAGAGGATTCTGGACAGAAGGCTGGATGTAAAGAAGCAGACTTGCCAGGAAAACATTACTTGGTGCCTAGAACTCAGTGAGTTGGGAACATTTAGTTAGGAACCCACTTGCTCTTAAGCAGGCTGTCTAGGCTGCCTACAAACAAAAGATTTAGAGGGATAATTCCACTGGAACTTGGGGACAGGGGAAAAGTACAGTTGTGTATCTACCATAAATGTAGATGTTAAGAGTGTATTCACTGTTGCAGTCATTACACTTGGGTTATCCTGCTGGCAAGCTACCCGCAATCAGCCTGAATTCCAAAGTCTTGGTCCGGCATTGGTTGCTGTTGCCTCTTCCCTGAAGTCAGTGCGCCAAGGGTATAAAAGATGCAGCCGCCATTTTCTTAGTTTTTCTTGCCCCAGATATCAGGTGCCCCCAAAAGGGTAGGCTAAAAAACATTGCTTATAAAAGCATGCACTAAAATAAGCAATACCTTCATCTACAAGCAAATACACCACATAGATTGTATAGGATAGATAAGTACAGATAAGTCCCAGCAAAGAAAGGGGTATGGTGGGTGGGTAACATGGACTGAAACAGTGAATACACCAACATCTACATTTATGGTAGGTACACACTTGTACTATGCTCATAGTGTTTCACTGTTGCAGTCATTACACTTTGGTTGAATCCCAAAGCTGAGGTTTGGCGGCTGCGTCTAAATAGAATTAGGAGTGGCTATAAGGCCCTGCAAAACTGCAGTGGCAAAGCCTGCTCTGGATTTAGAGTAAAGAGG
The DNA here is from genome assembly GCF_019279795.1 of Protopterus annectens. Lineage (NCBI taxonomy): Eukaryota > Metazoa > Chordata > Ceratodontiformes > Protopteridae > Protopterus > Protopterus annectens. The sequence goes on along the minus strand of NC_056733.1, from coordinate 1,120,461,802 downwards.
CAAGTGGTAGTGCTTAGTAAAAGTGTGCACTGAAGTCCAAGTTGCAGCCTCCAAAATACCCTTGGTTGGTACTCCTCTGAGGAAGGCTGCTGAGGTGGCTGCTGCCCTGGTAGAATGGGGTCTAATACCCTTGGGCACCGATTTGCCATGTTGTGAATAGCAGAAACAAATGCAGTGTCCTATCCATTTTGAAATAGTCTGCTTTGAGATGGCCCTTCCTTGTGATCCTGCAGCATATGCCACTAAAAGTTGCTCTCCTTGTGATCCTGCAGCATATGCCACTAAAAGTTGCTCAGTCTTTCTGAAAGCTTTAGTTTTGTCCAAGTAGAAGCATAGCTGTCTATGCATGTCCAAAGAATGCAGAAGTCTCTCCCCTTTTTTCTGTGGGTTTGGGTAAAAAGTAGGCAAATTAATGGCTTGGTTAAGAGCCACAGTGGACACTACCTTCAGCATAAATGTTGGGTTTGTCCTTAGAGAAGCCCTGTCCGGATGGAAGATAAAAGGTTCCACAGCCATTAATGCCTGTAACTCTGAGACTCTTCTTGCTGAAGTTATTGCTAGGAGCAGAGCTGTTTTCCATAAGAATATTAACTCCGCTGTATTGGCTGGCTCAAAAGGAGGCAGTGTGAGTTTTTCCAAGACAAATTTGAGGTCTCATGCAGGTATTGGTGCTCTCCTTGGAGGTCTTGTTTTTGGCCCCCCTGAGGAACTGCCTAAGCAATGGAGGTGAAAAAATAGGTGGGTCTGTATTGTAATGAGCTGACATGGCAGAGGCATGAATCTTAATTGATGAGGATAGGCTTTTGTCCAGCATCTCGGATATTGTAACATCGGAGGAATATTTGAAACAAGCGTGTCAATTCCTTGTGCCTGGTTCCAAGCACAGAATCTCTTCCATTTCTCTGCATAAGATTTTCTGGTGCTGAGCCTCCTGGCCTCCAAAATAACATCCATAACCGCTTTAGAGAGGTGTATTCTGAATGGTTACACTATCCGCCATGCAGCTAGATTTAGAGTTTTGAGTTGGCTATGCAGGATCGGATTGTTTTGTTGGGTCAGTAAATGAGGAATTTGAGGCAATGTCCAGGCTGGGCCTTGGGACAAGCTCCTTAGGATTGGGTACCAGTGTTGGCGTGGCCACTCCGGGGCAATCAGTATAATTTGCGGCTTCTCTTGTCTGACCTTTAGGAGTACCTTGGGGAGGAGAGGCAGTGGAGGAAAGGCATACACTAAGGTTGTTCCAGCTGAATGACAAAGCATCCACTTTCCATGCTTGTTTGTGAGGAGTCCTTGTGCAGAATCTCTGAAGTTGGCAGTTGTGAGGGGAGGCAAAAAGATGTCTGGGCATCCCATTTCCTTATGCTGAAGATAGTTTCCACTGGTGAGGATCCAGGAGGTTTCTGCTTAGTTCGTCTGCCAGAGCATTTGTTTTTCCTGGCAGGAATTGTGCTTGCAGGTGTACTTGGTAGGTCAATGCTGTGTTCCACAAAATCATGGCTGGTCTGCAGAGGGCTAGGAATGTGTGCCCCCCTGCTTATGTACCACATGACTGTGGTGTTGTCAGTCTATCAGCAGCTGTCCTGGATGAAGTAGGTCCTTTAAGGCTGTCAGGGCATTTTGTATAGCTAGCATCTCTTTGACTGATGTGTAGATGCCTTTGGCTTGGGGGCCATGTGCCCGGAATACATTTTCCTGCCATGTGGGGCCACCCCCCAGGCATAATCTGATGCATCTGTAGTTAGTGTTTGCCTGGCTGCGGGTAAAGTGAATGGCTGTCCCTCGTTGTGGTGACAGGCCTGTGCCCACCATCAAAACTCATGTTGCAGGCAGGGAATGAGTGAAATTAATGATTCCAGGCTGTGGCAATGTTGAGTCCAAACACTTTAGATACCATTGTAGTTTCCTCATATGCAGTCTTGCATATGGAATTAGCAGAATGCAGGAGGCCATGTAGCCCAGAGCCTGCAGAATTTCTTGCAGATAACTGGGTCTTTGTTGCCATGCTTTCAAAGTACGAAGTCAGTTGCCTTTGTCTGGCGTGAGATGAGCCATCTGGGCAGTTGTATTTAAGCTTGCACCCAGGAATATTATCTCTTGAGAGGGTACTAATCGATTTCTTTGTTTACTGTGTACCCTAGGCAAATTAGTAATCTTTTACAAACGCCAGATGCTTTAGTAGAATGTCTTTGGGCTCTGCTTGAATAAGGCAGTCGTCCAAGTAGGGATATATTTGAATTACTCTGTCTGCAAAATGCAATTACTGGTGCCAGGCATTTTGTGAATACCCTGGGCGCAGTAGATACGCCAAAGGGCAATGCAGAGAATTGGTAATGCATTGAGCCAGCTATGAATCTGAGGTATCTTCTGCAAGATTGTCTGATTGGGACATGCATGTATGCCTCTGAGGTCCAAAATTACAAACCAAGCCTTCTTGCCCAGCATGGGCAGAAGCTGCTGCAGAGTCAACATTTAGAATTTCTGAACGTCCAGAAAAGTATTTAGAATAGACAGGTCCAGAATTTGTCTCCATGCTTTGTCCTTTCTTGGTACCAAGTCCTTGTCCCTGCTCTTGTGACACTGGCTGAATAGCCCTCATGTCCATGAGATGAAACTTGGTTTTGTGCCTCTGCCCACTGATTGTGTGGCAGGTCTGGCATACCTTTTGCCTTTGGAAGGGTGTGAAAGTGGAACCTGTAGCCCTGAGAGACTATATTTAAGACCCATTTGTCCTGGGTGATCATGTGCCAATTTTGTGAAAAAAAAGTGCTAGCTTTCCCCCTAAGGGTGCTGCCAAAAGATAAATGCTTGGCATTGGCAGAGGGAAGTCATTGGGACCGTTTCCTATATGGCTGTGATTTGTCTTCTCTAGAAGCACCCCATTGTTTGGGCCTGTATCAGCCCTGGGGCTGTTGTCTGCTTCTAGGGCGTCTGTATCTGCCTCTTTGTGGCCTGTCTGACACGGGAAAGGACCAATTCTTAAAAGGCCAGTTCCTGCTAAATCTGGGTGGCTGTACCTGTAAGAAATCTTTCACTGTCTGTATAAATTTAGCTTTATCCTCCATTTTCTTCAACACCTCTTCTGCCTTAACACCAAAAAAGTATCATGCTGTAATGGAGCATCCAATAATTTTCCTTTAACATGATCAGGCAGTCTGTTCCTTTAACCAAGCATGCCTTCTAATGACAGAACCCATTACAGCAGCCCTGCAAGAGGCCTCCAGTGAATCATAACCACATTGCAAAGTATGTTTTCCCACTTGTTCAGCTGCATGCAATAAATCCTGCATTTCCCTGTTCTCAGAAAATTCAGAATTTGTCAACATTTTCTGTTTTAAGAGACATTAAGTATTGCTGATATTTAAGCATATGAAACTGACAATTTAAAGCCCTTACAGCCAAGGTAAGGAAGTGTAAACCCCCCCCCCATCTGTCCAGTGCTCTAGAATCTCTGAGGAGACGGGGGGGGTTGCAGTAGCAGCCTTAACCCCTCTGGGACCCTGAGAAATAGTTTGTGGGTCAGCAGCAGGGGTTTTTATATAGAAATTTGAGAATCTGGAACCCTGTAGTATCTGTCTGGCTTAAGAGGTGCAGGAGAGTTTGGAGACAGGCCGGACTCTGAAAATACATCTACAATGTCTAGAACCGGTGGAATAGCAAGAGGTCTGTGCCAAGGTAAAAGAAAGTCGGAGCCTTTTCTTAGAATCTGAATAATCTTTGCTATCCCAGTGGAAATGCTCCCTCATAGTATGCAGGATTTCCCCAAATGAGTAATCCTCAGGAGAAGCTAAAGGAATAGATTATTCAGCATCAGAATCCTCATAGGGAGGAATACAGTATCCCTGTCCTGAAGAGTCAGAGGAAATGGAAACCTGATCAGATGAATTATATTCAGTGTCTTGCCTAGACCTCTTATCAGGAGGGGGATAGGAACCCTTAGGTCTTCGGCCATTTTGAGCATCTGTTTCAAAGGCATGGAAGTCTGTCCTAGAGAATGCTGTACTTGTTTCCTTGTCTTTGTCTTGGATGCTGAAGTTGGCTTGATATAAAGCTGTGTAGGTCTGAAAACACCCTCAGAAGCCGATGCCTGCTCAGCGGCTCCGGACCCATCCGAGGGATTAGTTTCCAAAGGCCCAATACCTAGAGTATCCAGAGGCCTAGTAGTCTCCATGTGCGAGTCTGAGGCGGCCTGTGGCTCTGAGGTAGCGGGTGTCAGGGGCTGCGAAAGCACCTCACTGAGAACCGGTGACTGGCCTAGAAGAGGCTTCATTTGTTTTGTACCTCGGATGCCTGTCCTTTTCTTTTTCCTTGCGCCTCGGATGCCTGTCCTTTTCTTTTTCCTTGCGCTTTTTATGAACTCCGGTCGTCGGCTGTTCCGACGGCATTATGTAGTTAAACCTTCGGCCAAAGTAATGAAAAGCAAAATAGTTCCGACGCTTAATAGTACATTGGTTAAATCTAGCGCAAAATCAGACAACTAGCAACATCGTGGTCTAGGCCTAGGCAAGGAATACAGTAAGAATGAAATTCCTTATGAGGTATTTGCTTCCCACAAGAAACACAATTGTTAACTTTTTCTGACATCTGTCTGGAGCAAGAAAAAAGTTTCCCCAACGAGGTATTTCGCTTTATAGAAGACTTCGGATCTGAAATTCAATTTCAAAAATCTCAGGAGTCTGCCAACCGGCACTTGCCAACTGTTTTTGCTTCGGGCACTGCGCGGCAAGAAAGATGGGAGAAAATGGCATTTGGCTGCATCTTTTATACCCTTGGCGTACTGACATCAGGGAAGAGGAGACAGCAACAGACGCCGGACGAAGACTTTGGAATTCAGGCCGACTGGTAGCCTGCCAGTAGGATAACCCAAGTGTAATGACTGCAACAGTGAAACACTAATATCCAAGGTTTGCTTCAGGTCCTGCATAATCTTACCCTGCAGGAGTTTTAAATAATTCTGCAGTAGCACCAAACAGATTCTTGTCCAAGGTAGAATATAAACGTTTGGCCTCTTACTGTCAAAGTATGGCCTCAACTTATGCAGATAAGATTTAAAGGTCTCCTTGTGAAAGACTGCTACTGCTACCCTAGAAGGGGAATCAGCTGCATAACTACATTTAAGAGTGAGCCTCCAGAAAAGCAGAAGTCTCATTACCCAAATCACGCACATCAGTCAACCCCCCCCCCCCCCCGCAAGCTGAAAAGAGCAAGGATGTATCTAGTCATGCAAGTCTATTAATGGCCCTAAAGGTCAAAGCAGAAGTATAAAAGTAAAGGAGAAAGGGATATTGTGTAAAATCTTACCACAACTTTAGATGGCCTTCTCTTCTATATGCTGCTATATTAACACAAGGGAGTCTGCCTCAGACTCTCATACATCTGGCCATATACAAAAGATGACTGCTATTGCTAGGGTCCGTGTGACATCCTGCATCTCTGCGGACATTGGTCATAAAAAAGTTATGTACTCACCATAACGTTCCATCTGAGTAGTGGATTCGTCTTCAACCTGTGGGTATATGGATCTGTATCATATCAGACAGCAGCTTCAGCAGAATCTGATCTCCAAGCTCCTCCCCCTACTCATAATACCCCTCCATCTCCTGCCTTTTGCTGCATTATCAACCTAAGCCCGACCCAGTTAAACCTTACCACAACAGGTTATATACAAACCAAAGTATGAACAGGAAAGCTGCAGAGGCGCTCTCCCACCTAACAGAGTAAGAAAATAGTTGTATAAAATCTTACCATAACCCATAGATGTCCTTCTCTTCCATGTTGCAGTATTCTAGGAGTGGGACTTCCTGCCCACAGGCAACTAGTCTGCTTCTATACAAAAAGCTTTAGCTTGGCTGCTGTAGTGTGCGTGGGACGTCACACAAGGCCATAAACCAAGGGGCCTTAAATGTGATGTCTGCACGCACAATCCTCAGAACTTTAAGGCCAGCAGGCAGAGACTAAGGACCAGCAGGAGGTGTGCCAGTTTCCAGGTGTGTAGCTTGGAGACCTACTGAAACGTAGGTAGTACAGGAAGGAAGGTACAAGACTAGGTGGGACTGGTGGGTGGGAAGGAATACTGCAACATGGAAGAGGACATCTATAGTTATGGTAAGGTTTTATTCAACTACTCTATGCCCTAGTCCTATGTTGCAGTATTCTAGGTGTGGGAGAATACCACAGCTTAAGAGGAAGAGGAGAGAGTGGTGGTAGATGCAGAGGGTTCTACAAGACCCTGCAGGATTGCTCTGGTGAATCCTGTTCTAGCTCTGGAAACAGGATCCAATTTGTAATGCTTGTGAAGGTGTGGATAGTGGCCCAGGTGTCTGCTTCCAAAATGGATACTGTGTCTAGGCCTTTCTTGAAGGCCCTTTAGGTGGGCACAGCTCTAGTGGAATAGGCCTCTATTCCCATTGGGGGTTTCCTTCTGTGGTAAGAGTAGCAGAAGCAAATGGCTTTCCTGATCCAGCATGCAATGGTTTGCTTGGAGACCGCCTTGCCCAGGGCTCTGAGGTGGAAGGGGACAGAGCCAATAGCCCAATAGACTGGTCTTGTCCAGGTAGAATCCAAGTTGTCTGTGCACATCCAGGGAGTGCAGTATCCTCTCCCCTTTGTTAGTGGGTGAGAGGAAAAAAGGTGGGCAGATGAGACAGCTGACCACTTTAGGCATAAAGGAGGGGTTGGTTCACAAGGACACCCTGTCTGACTGTAGGGGGGACAGGCCATTAGAGACTGTACTTGACACTTCTGGCTGAAGTGACAGCCACCAGGAGGACCGTGTTCCATGTACACATCTGTAAGAAGGGCCAGCAGGTTCAAAGTGATGTTGGGTTAATTTCTCCAAGATGTAGAGAAGGTCCCAAGGCAGAGGGATAAGTTTCCTAGGTGGTCTCATGTGCAAGACCCCTTTAAAGGAAGAGCTTTACATTGCGCCTGGCCAGCAAGGGGGGTTCCAGGAGCAGGCAGAGTGATATGGCAGAAAGATTAACTTTTTTTTTTTTTTCTGTAAGTGTCAATTGATAAAAAAAAAAAATGACCCAAGCAGTTTAGAACCAGGGGAACCTCAGCGGAGCTAGGGTCTCTACCCTTTTGCAGACATTTTGCAAATCTTTCCAATTTAGCCAGGTAAGATTTTCTGGTGGTAGGTTTCCTTGCATCCCTTAGGACTGAAAGCACATCCTCAGAGTAGTGGTGTCTGAAAGGAATCAAAAAAGTTTCACCCACACAGTCGGACATCTGTACCTGTGGGTGTAGAGGTCTATTTGTGGAGCACCCCACCGGCAGACTACATCTAAGACCTCCCTGTTCAGCATCCACTCGTGTTGAGATGAGGAGGTCCTGCTGCTATCAAACCCAGGAGGTGAAGAAATGTCTTGGGATCAGAGAGGATTTGGTGAGGTTGATGGCGATTCCTAGGTTCTGCAGAAGAGAGATTGTGAAATGTAGATGCTTTAGTAGAGCATCCCTGGATGCTGCCAGAATCAGGTAGTCATCCAGATGAGGGTTAATTAGTATCCCTTGAGTTCTGCAGAAGGCAATAGCTGGGGCCAGGCACTTAAACTAAAGGGCAAGCCAGTAAATTGGAAATAAGGGCCAGAGAAATGTAGGAATTGTCGATGGGAACTCCTGATGGGTATGTGCAGGTAGGCTTTTTAGGTCTAGGGTGACCACGAAGGCCTTGGCTGGAATGAAAGGCAGCAAGGTGGGGTGGGGGGGGGGGGGCTTTTGAAGGAGGGTACCTGAAGATACAAGTTTAGAAAGGACAGATCTAAGATGGGTCTCCAGGGGCCATTATTTTTGGGGACAATGAAGAGATGGGAGTAAAACCCTTTTCCTTCTTGTCCTGGAGAAATGGGCTCTACGGTGCCTTGGCTGTAGGAAATCTGCCAGAACCTGTGGCACGAGATGGACCTGGTTTTGGGGGAGGGAAGGGATGCCTCTTCTGGGTGGCTTCCCTTTCCAGGATAGTAAATACCCTTTTTGGATAATGTTTAAGACCCACTAGTCTTAAGTGATGGATTGTCAAAGGGGGAGACAGTGGGAGAGGCGAGCTGAGAAGGAGAGGTGGGCAAGGCAGTCATGTATTACTGGGGCCTCCTCTGTCCTCAAAGGGCTGTCTGGGTTGCTGTGGTAGAGCAGAGGATCTGGAGTTAGGTCTTCTGGCCCCTCTCCCAGACCTGGAAGATGGATGACTGGAGTAAGTCTTACAAGTGTGGCTTTCGCAGTGTAATTCCAGTAATACTTTGGTATGGGCAACACCAGCAAGTGTTAATGTCCCGAAGCTCTTCAGATTGTTTTCAGTGGCATCCAGGATTTTAGACTTGAAGTCCTCAGGGAGGCTCTGGAGTCCGTCATGAGTACCTCCTGAGGGCTGAAGCAGATGCTGCATACCTGGCAGATGCTTCTGCAGCATCACAGCTGCATCTTATGGAGTGCCTGGCTACCTGTTGGGCCAAGGAAAGTTTGGATGAGATGTCAGTCTTGCTGGGACTGTCAAACAAGGAAGCCAGCATGGAGAAGACTTGAGACCAAAGTCTAATGCATACTTGGTCATGTGGGCTGAATTTATGGCTCTGAAATTCAGTCAGTAGTAGGGAGGCAGAAGGCAGCAGTCTAGATTGCTCATCTGCTGTGGTAGCAACAGCTGGGTCTGTCAAGAGTGGCTTAACTAAGAATTTGTGGTACTCTGGTACTTTATAGAAGCGGTCGGGATGCTTAGGGGCCACAGGCTGGGAGGCCACATTGAAGGCATCCAAGCAAGCAGGCAGAACAGGGGGAACTGTTTGCGTGTCATTTGGGAAGTGTCCCATTTAAAGTAATCCATCTTGGTGATGGTCTCACCAAAAGTAATGTCCTCAGGTCAGGGGACGAGTCCCCCTCCATAGATTCCTCATCCAAAGAGTAATATTCCTGGGGGAGGCAGGCAATCTGGGAAACTTGGAAGTGGGACACCTCTGATGGAGAGAAAAAAAAATGAAGTCATGTTCTTCCCGGACGTGAGGGGTTATGGATGGGTGGGAAGAAGCAGAGACAGGCCTATGGCTCAGAAGAGGCAAGGTGGAAGTGGATGAGGCAGAAGGCCTGCCAATCCGGTGCGACCTCTGAAGAGGTAGTTTTCAGCTTCTTTTTGGCTGGAGAGGAAGTAGAGTGGCCTGGCGTCAGGTCTGGAGATTAGCACATCCGAAGTCTGGATTCCTGCCCGGGGGGGGGGGGGGTACCACAGAAACTGGTTTCCCCACAACAGATGTCGCTGTACAAGTGAGCTCTGAGGACATTGTCTGCTGCGAAACAGCATCGAGAGACGCCGCTGCAGTTGACAGACCCTTGGACCACGCCTCAACCCCTAGATTGGCAGTTGGTGGTGAGCTGGTAAGTGGAGTGGCAGGCAAAGAGGGACTAAGAAACTTTGCCTTGTGCAAAGGTTCAAGTGTGGCCTCCAATGCAGGATCCATCCTAAGGGCCAACAGTTTGAGGTGTTGGTCCGAGGTAGAGATTTAATGCAGCTAGACGGCTGCGCAAGGTCTTGGGTACAAACGATTGACAAATAGCGCAGGAGTTATCACGTTCCTAGCCTAGGCAAAAAAAACACCTGTCATGGGCGTTCTTGTGGGTTATCTGGCATCCACATTGACACTTTCCATTTTTTTTCCTGACATCAGCTGAAGGCTACAACAACCAAGCGTTAGCTAGAATAGTCAAAAATAAGAATGCTTGAAACCCAACAGGCTGCTTAGCTTTAAGATGTGACATCTGACGTGATCGTACGATGCAAATGTAATCTGCAGCTGAAAAGGTCTGAGGATTGTGTGTGCAGATATCACATTTAAGGCCTCTTGGTTTATGGCCCTACGTGTGACGTCCCACACAGACAGCAGCCAAGCTGAAGCTTTTATAGAAGCAGATGTACGAGTCACCCGAGGGCAGGAAATCCCACACCGAGAATACTGCAACATAGGAACAGGACATCAATAAGGTAAAGGGGAAAGGAGAGAGGGGTGGTTGAAGATAAATGAAGTACAACTACTCAGATGAAACATTACGGGGAGTACAAACTGAAGTAGTTGTATTTCATTTGCACTTCAAACTGTGGGACAGAGTCCCCAGCTACTAAACACCTGGGTGGCCCCCATGGAAGGATATTCCAAAGCACCACAGAGCCAAAGGATAATTTCCATCTAGATATGTCCAGTTTACAGTGAGAAATGTAAAGTACGAGACGAGGACCAAGGAGCCGCAGGACCAAGGAGCCGCAGAACAATCATCCATAGACACCCTTGACCAAAAAGCTGCAGAGGTAGCCACGGACCTGGTAGAATGCGTACTTTTACTTGACCCAGATGTGACATACCCTTGTCTTTGTATACCTGAAGGCTACAATGAGAGATCCATTGAGCCAAAGTTACCTTGGAGATGGAAGGGTTTAGAGTAAGACAAATAACTGGTCTGACTTGCGAAAGGTCTTAGTTTTGTGCAAGTAAAATCTCAGTTGTATGTACGTCTAACAAGTGCAATTTATATTCACCCCCATCCTGAAAATTTGGGAAAAAACAGGTAAATTATTAGTCTCAGAAGCCACCTTGGGGAGAAAGGATGGATTGGTACAAAGTGACACCCTGTCCTTATGGAAGATCATATATGGAGCTTGATAGACAACAGCACTAAGTTCCGAAACCCTCCCAGCTGAGGTGATAGCTACTAGGAAGGCAGCCTTCCAGGATAAGAAAATTTAGGTCTACTGATGCAGCAGTCTCAAAGGGAGGAGCAACCAGAGCCTGTAAAACCAAAGTCAGATCCCAAGGAGAGATAGAATCCTTCATCGGGGGTCCTAAAAGAAAGATACCCTTAATAAAAGGGTTATAAAGTTTGGAGAATGCTAAAGAAACCATGCCCCCCCAATATGAAAGTTGGAAATGGCACCCAATTAAACTTTCACAGTAGAATAGCTAGCATCTTGATGAGAAATATATGCCAAGAATTCCAACACCACCACAACGGGAGCTGTGAAAGGGTCCAGATTCATTTGAGAAACCCAGATGTTTAAACGCTTCCATTTGCTGCAGTAATGCTTCCTGGTAGACTATTTGTGAGCTTCCACCAGAATAGTCTTGATGGGAGAGGATAAGCCAGGAGTCCTAGCTATCACAGGAACTGGAGCAGCCAAGCAGTGAGCTTTACACTGTCCAGGTTTGGATGAGAACCCCTGAGAGTGTGACAGGAGATCTGGAATCTGAAATAAAAGGTAGCAGGGGGTAAGCATAGAGAAGACCGGGAGGCAAAACTAACTACAGCATCTCTGGCAGACTCCCCCCTGCAGGGGGTTTAGAGTGAAGAACTCGCTGCACTTAGTACTGGGAGGAGATGCGAAGAGATCGCAGGAAGGCCAACCTCAAAGATCTGTTTGCTACTGAAGGATTCAGACACCACTCGTAAGGCATCAGAATCTTCCTTGCTTTGTCCGCCAGTATGTTTGACTGTCCCAGAATGTGTGTTGCTACCAGAAACCGCCTGGTGGAGATTGCACATTCCCACGGCCTCACGACAAAGGGGATCAAATCTGGTTCCTCCCTGCTTGATGTACCAGACTACTGACATGTCTGACTGAAATGCAATAGTTCCCAGAGGGAGAACGGCATGAAGGGTCTGCAATGTTAAAAAGGACCGCCCTCATCTCTATGACGTTGATATGCAACTTGGTCTTGTTCAGGGACCACGTGCCTTGGACGGTCCTTCCTGAGCAATGCCCCCCCACCCTAGTTGGGAGGCACCCATGGTCACTGTGGCTTGGGGAGGGGATGCAATAAATGGACGTCCCTTGGCTAGTTCCAATGAGTGGATCCACCAGAGGGACTCCCTGCCAGCCCTGTGATGTGCGATGGAAGAGTCAACGGCAGATCTAACCATGACCATTGGACCGCTAATGTCCACTGTAGAACCTGCATGTGCACAAGCACAAGGAAGGGTAACTGAGCTGCCATGGAACCAAGAGCTCTTAGTACCATCTCTGCAGAGAGGAGGTGCTCATAGGTAGGTACTAGGCTATTGGCCCTAGGGCCTATACAAGCATAGCCAAAAATGTACCCTGGCTTTCGCCACCTAAGAAAATTATTTTCCTGTGCCCCTGTCTAGCAGAGCCACAGAAGTGATCACCGGGGTGAATTTTCTATCTCCCATCCAAATCAAGATTTTTCTTGAGTGCTAATGAGGAGCTGTGTTTGACATAGATAGGTAGTCTATTCCAGAGTATGGGAAGTCTCTGGGACAGGAATCTATCCCTCCAGCATGTTCTGTTTATTGTGGTGACAAGGTTTGGGTCCCTAGAGCGTGTAGCTCAGAGGGATTGGGATTTCTTTAAGTGGAGCATGTCCAACAGCTCTGGGTTTGACATAGCTTTGTATGTTAGGCAGAGATCACCTCCGAGTAGGCGATATGCAACTTGAGTAAAGCTGGAGTTTTTTTGAGACTGTCTGCATAGGGCATCTATTTGAGGCCAGTAATCCTCAGAGGTATTTCTGTGGCCTTTCCAGTTGTAGATTTCTTGTGAGGTACATACCAAAAGGGGCATTTTACTCTATAATAGGTCTAATGAGTGATGAGTAGAGGGGAACAATGACCTCTTTCTGGATGAGAAACCTTTTGTGATGGTGAGCCACGTAGGATTTCCTGAACACTGGCGATGTGTTCATCAAAGGAGAGACTGTCCACCTGTGTCCCAAGGTCTCATCACATTTCCAGCTTTAGACTACCAGCTATGTAGTAGTTCATGGGTACAGATTTTTTACCAAAGAGGATGACAATACACATTGGCATAGAGTTTCAGGCCATGGCTTTGACACCAGGCATCTGACTCAGTGAGGCCCTTTTGTAGCATGTCCACATTGTTGGGAGTTTCGATTACTGCTCCTAGTTTGCAATCTGCAAACTTGCCAAAGACCTTCTGTGTTTGGTCTTTACTTCTCTGAAATACAGGCTAACAGGAGAGGACCCTGGTCTGAACCCTGTGGTACTCCACTTGTCATTGGTCTGAAGTCAGATTTGGAGTCTGCTACTTTCAGTGTGGGTTCTGTCAGTGAGCCAGTTGGCAACCCATTCAGTGTGGGTTCTGTCAGTGAGCCAGTTGGCAACCCATCCTGTGACCTAGGGATTTATACCTACTTTAGTGAGCTTCTCTAATTCCAGAGTGGGGGATGGTGTCAAAAGCCTTGGCGAGATCTAGATAAGCTGTGTGAACCACCTTACCCTCATCTATGGCTTTGGCGAATGCTTCTATGGCTTTGGTGAATGCTTCATAGAAGTCAATCAGGTTTAGGAGACATGATCTGCCTTTTACAAATCCGAACTGGGTAGGGTCCAGAGTTTGGAGATTACCAATGTCTTTCTTTATGAGTTCCATGATGATACGTTCCATGGCCTTGCAGACCAGGCTAGTCAGGCTAATGGGGTGGTAGATCCTACGGTTAGTCAGTGGGCACAAAGCCTGAGGTGAGGCTATGACTGAACATGGTACTTGGGTAGGATGCCAGTTCATTCTGTAGTTCGTGAATAACGCAGCCTGGGATATTGTCAGGTCCCATGCTGTGTTTTTGGCTTTGGAGAGAGTGTTTACCTGTGCAGCCATGATTACAGGAACTTTGCATTCTTCCAGTATAGAGATGGGCCCTCTATGGGGTGAGAGGGGGGTAAAGTTAGCACTGAACTTATCTGCCAGGATGTTGGCAATATCAGTTGGTTCTGTATATTTAGTGCCATTGTGCTGCAACTCGGAGCAGATCAGAGTGTTGCCATGGAGATTCTTGACATAGCTATAGAATGCTTTGTGGTAGTCTTTAGTCTCAGTGGCAATTTTGTTTTCGTAACCAGCTTTGGAGGATTTTATGAGGTAACTCAGCTTCTTACTGAGGCTGACCACGGAGTTCCTCCAATCATGGGATTCTCTTTTGCAACAGTTTCTTCTCTTGTAGAGTTTGTTTATGGCAGAGGACCAACCAGATTGGCTTCCTTTTTTTGGAGGATAGCATCTTGGTTCTATTAGGGATAGCATGATCCATGCACTCGTGTAAGTGCTTATAAAGTGCACTTGTGTAGGATTCAGCAGTTGTACCTCTATTGTCCCGTCTGCATGGGCGTCATGAAATTTGCCACTAGTGTGAAGTTGGCTTTGGAGAAGTTTTTTATGGTTGTTTCCCTAATTGGGGGTGGGATGTGGATGTCTACGGTGATTAGCTTGTGGTCGGATCTGACCAACAAGGAATTTACCTCTGGTGTGGAACACTGGTTGCCCATGTTGGCAATGACCAGGTCTAGGATATTGCTGCCCCTGGTGGGGGTGTGAATAAGTTGATACAAGACATTGGAATTTTATGAATTCCAGAAAACTTGAGTTGGTACATGAGTAGTTTTCCCAGTTAATGGTGGGGTAGTAGTTTTCCCAGTTAATGGTGGGGTAGTTGAAATCACCCATTATTAGGGTGTTTGAAAAGTATTAGGGTACAACCTGTGTATCAAGAAATGGACTGGGAATCCTGGGGCATGGTGGGAGGTCTGTAGCAAGCTACAATTTGGACTGCATTCTTGCCCAGAGTTACTTGGATAATCTCAGATGCATTATGCTGTGCAATTAGCCTGGAGGTGTGGATATCCTTTATGAATATGGACACGCCTCCACCTTTAGGGCTTTGTTCCGGGTTAGGTGGCCAAAAGGTGTGGTATGAATTATAGCCTGGTAATGCAGGGGTACTCTCTGGAGCTTTGAACCAAGTCTCTGTCACTGCACAGATGTCGATGAGTGCCTCGAGTGAGTGCATTTTGACGTTTAGACTTCTAGTCTAGAGTAGAATTACCCACTGATTTTGTTTGCTTGTACCGGTTATGGTGGTGAATTTATCAAGTTGAACCTTGCCTAAAAAAGGCACTATAGGGGTGGCAAGAGCCTTAGCCAGTATCCGGAATCCCAAGGGCGACAGGTGCAAGCCATCTCTGGCAAAGCATCGTGGTCTGTCGATCATGTTGTCCCAGGCAGACAAATACTGGATCCCCTTAGAATGACACCAGAAGCTTAGCCAATTGTTGAAGTCAATCATTTTGTCCTTTTACTGTGGTATCATTCTGGGTGATGGTAGGATGCTACTCAGGGCCAAGGTCATACCTGCCTGAGCTACAAGATCGGAGAGCTCCTCTATGTCTCCTTTCATGTAGTCCAGGGAGGTATCTCAGGTAAGTCACACCAACATGGACAATGACAGGGTCATATTTGTACTTGTTGTGAGTGACTTGAGTGCGTGCAATATGTGGTGGATTCTGGCACCGGACAAGGAGCTGACAGTAACTTTCTCCTTGTTTAACCTGGTGAGTGGAACATCAGTGTGCCTGACTATAGAGTCACCTATGACTAGAGTGTTGGGTACGTTGTTATGCCTTATGGGCTGTGGTTGAGTGGCACACTGAGTTTGTGGGCTGTGTGTCATTTGGGTTGTGTTGGGGTGCAGGTTGTTTGCATTTCTGCTTTGGAGGTTCCTGATGCTTGGGCAGGTTTTTATTGAGAGCCTCTGCGAATGTGTGTGGGGTTTTCGTGGTGTGGTGTAGTGCTTCTCCTCTTGACTGTCTAGTCCAGTCTTAGGTGAAGAGAGCTTTGCTTCCAGTTTGTCAATATAAGTGCACCTCTCACAAGTAGTGTTGGGTGGTAGGAGGAGAGGGTCGTCTGTGTACATGAGGCAATTGCTGCATTGCCCCAAAATGCTCAGATTCATCAGGTAGACAGGAGTAATCACCGGGAGCTGACCCTTAGACATGCCTGGATAGGTGCTTATTTATTAAGTACTAAAAACTGCTTTTCTCTAGACAAGTGAGGAAAGTTGAGTGCTGAAGTAATTTGCAGCTTTAGTGTTTACGAGTTCTGAACAAGTGCAGAGTTCAAACAGATTTGAGTGCTGAAACTAGAAAACTGGCTAGTTCTAAGAAACTAAATTAAGCCAGAAGGCTTCCCTCCACAACAGAAATACTTTGGGGCCTAGAAGCCTACAGTCTAGACCACTTACAGGAAAGGCAGGAAAACCAGCTTAAAAGTTTGTTCTCTTTACCAGATGCTCTCTTTGTACACAGTAGGAGTGCCTGAAATCAGAATATGATCTCACTGCACTCGGTTGAGTGAGCAAATGAGATGGGCTCAGGAGTATCCAAACACAAATTCACAAGAGGGACGGGCAGTTTCAAAGCCAAGATCAACACCAAAACAAAAACAGGGAGGGTGGGTGGGTGGGGAACTGACTCCAGTTCAGTTAATATTCAATGAAACACAAATCAATTTAAATGCCACATTATTTGGAAAATGTGCAGATAAGTTACTTAATTCTCTTATACGTCCCAGTTGAATACAGCTAGATCTTAGCCAGCCAAAGCTGAGATTTTTAAGCAGAAAATATTCCTAAATGTTACCACTTAAGTGTGACTGAATAATTAAGGACACATGGAGTCATAAGCTTCGCCCATCTTTGCTCCAATGCACTCTAGAACCTGGACTGGAATCAGATGATTTTGCTGTGTAGATTGCGATTCCCAGGTGGTCTGACAGCTTCAAAAAGTAGTCGCTGGCTTGACAAAGTAGATGCTTAGTGGGAGCAACAAGGATCCAATCGTAAAGGTACAAGACTACCTGTTATCCCCTGAAGCCTCAGGTGAGCTGCTACAACTGCCATGACTTCTGTGAACACCCTGGGGGCTGTGGTGAGACCGAAGGGTAGGGCTCGAAACTGATGGCCCTAGGTAAAAGCAGAGGAACCTCCTGGAGAGTGTCAATCTTTATATGGTAGTATGCTTCCTGGAGATCTATAGAGCACATCCAGCCTTTTTTCTTCAGGTAAGGCATGGGATTGCAACATGACCATCCAAAACTTATTTTGCAACTGACAGGTTGAGGGTGGAAACCCCCATCTTTTTTGGAACTAAAAAGTAGCTTGAGTAGATGCCCGATCCAGACTGGTTGTGGGGGATGGGGTGGACAACTCGTTTCTTTATCAGCTTGCCTTACGAGCACTGCTACTTCCCTTTGTGCAGGCGGTACGTCTGGGAGGTGATTTGGTGGAAGAGGAGATTCCATAAAGGGGATAGAATAGCCTCTGGATAGGATCTCAAGCACCCAACAGTCTGTTAAGACTCCCACGCTGCTGGGGGTAGTCTTTCGTTGCACCTGCCTCCAGAGCAGGAGGGCAACCCCCTGGGCTGCTGTACAGGCCTGTCCGAGAGCGGTTAGAGACCCCACATTCCTTGGACCCCCTCTGCCTCTGGGCCGGCATCCAAAACCCCTTCTGCCTCTGGGGGAAGAGGAGTCCTGAGCACCCTGGGAATATTGAAATTTCCAGAACCACCATCTTTTGTCCTCGCAGATTCCCGGAGAAGGATGTTTGAGTGTTAGAGAAGTAGATCCTGATGGCAGACAGCATCTTCCAGTCCTTTTCGCTCTGGACCAACATCTTGTGAATGGTCTTCCTGAGCAAGAAAAAACCATAAGGGGCATTCCAAAATGACCCCTTAAAGGGCTCTATGAACAGACAAAGCCTGAACCAAGTGCAATTCCTCACCAGATCCGGCCACCCTTACTGCTCCTTTGGTGGCATGTGAAAGGAGGTGCATGGATGTGTTAGATACCACTTTTAGAATGGCCAGCCAGGCCAGCCATGCGGAGAAAGTGCGCTCATCTCTGGCAATATGGACTCAAGGGAGGACTCTGCTAGCTCTGACAAGGTTGCGCTGCAGTCGGACGTGTGCCAAATAATTCAGCGCCCTTATGGAAAAGGTGGCTGATGCATACATCCACTTCCCTATGCGATCCATCATCCTGGACTTCCAGTCTAGGGGATGAACCGTAGAACTTTGAGCTAGTTCTTTCTTGGTGGCAGCTGCTACCACCATAGCATGTACAGGGGACTTTGTTCCAACTAGGTCTGTCCGAAAAGGGATTTAGGATCTTTTCTGGGAACTTCAGAATTAGTTCCATTGTGTCCAATTTCTTCCATGCCCAGATGGTGATAAGGTCCACCAATGGATCAGCAGGAGGGGACACCCAAGAAGTAGACTGTCCCGTGCCGAAGGCCTCCAGAAACAGACTAGTCTGAGGTAGGCTTGGGGGCAGATGCGCGCCCCCCCCCAATTGGTGCAGGATTTCCACGCCTCCAAAGGAGACATCGTTTGGGGGGGGGGGGGGACTTCCCCTTCCTCCAAGTCAGTGCCCTCTGATGGAATTTGGAGAGGAGTCCAGGTGCCTCCTTTTGCATGTCCATTTGAGAGGAACCTCTTTGGTGGGACTCTCTGGAGTGGGCTCACAAACAGTGTTCCGCAAGGGGAACTGGCTAGGAAACCGGTATGGGCTGCAAATGGCCAAGGTTGCATCCAGACCAGAGGGAGCTGGGGCAGAATCAGAGGAAATAGTAAGGGGTCTCTACTCACGAGAGGACACTTTCCACCACATCGAATTCCGAAGAAGAATGAGCCTCCTGGGCCACCAGTAAGGAAGTTGCACTCCTTGGACCAGACAGGGGACTATGATCAGACACTGGGCGATGGGAACCCCACCACTGATCAGACACCCAGACTATGGCTCAGAGAGCTGCTTGGGTCCGAACTAGTCTGATCAGACATGCTCAAGGCAATGGCCAGGGTCCGAACTAGTCTGATCAGACATGCTCAAGGCAATGGCCAGCGTAGAGGTACAAGTTACCATCGGCACCAATCCTCCTACTCAGACCTCTCTGATCCAAAAGATCAGATATTGGGGGTTGATCAGAGGAGCTATTGGGGTGAAAAAGCAAGCTCCCCACTCCAAAGGGAGAAGGGGCTGCCAAGACTTCCATCTGGATGTGGGTGTGAATAAATCTTAATTTTGTCCATCTCCGCTTAAACTTCGGGTGGAGTGCAACGAAGCCACTGACAGACCTCCAAGGTCAGTGCACTGATGCCCTGGAAGAAGGCCTAGTCTCCTCCGGCGAGGAGCTTTGTGACCAGAGCCAGGGAGTACTAGGCCTGGAAACAGCCTGAAGTTTGTGGAGGACCCAACCGGTCCAGGGATCTCTTCCTTGCTTTGTCCTTATTCTTTAATAGTTCCCCTTCCACAGGCCTCAGAGCAGAAGATGAGTCCTGGCCTGGGAGGAGAAAGAGGTGGATGAAGTAGAAGCAGTCACTGCAGTAGTTGCAGGGACAGCCACCCCCCGAAGCAGAAAGTTCCTTCATCACAAGTTTGGCCTTGCAATCATTCAAGGCCCACAGGTTAAAACCCAAGCAAATAGGAGTCCCCTCATCTCTCTACTGACCTAAGCATACCAGGCACAGTGTGGACTTCCGCAAGACAGGTTTATTCTGCTCAGCCATGTCCAAAAAGAAACCAACGGGTCTCAGACCCAAATACACAGACCCCAACTGTTTTTTCAACAAGACATAACGCGAGTAAGGGGAGGTAAAGAAGAGAAACCCTAACCTAACACTAAGAAAAAAGTTCACTTACACAAAAATCCTAAGAAAATGCTACTGAAACAATTACCATGCTTGGAGCTCTGAGACCATGATGCTAGGCTAAGGCATGGCAAACGAGATCTGAAGGCAGGAGATGGAGGGGTATTATGGGTAAGGGGAGGAGCTTGGTTCAGATGCTGGTGAAGCGGCAGTCTCAGATCCGATGCAGTTCCATATACCCACAGATTGAAGAGCAAATGAAGTAAACTACTTCAGATCAGACATCTGGTACAAAACTGATGTCAGCAAACACCCATCTCAGAAATGAATGCCACCAGAAATCAGTGGCTACGGAGTGGGTACTCAGAGTTGAGCAAGTGTTGGGGAAGTCAGGGAGGGAAAGTTAGGAATGTTGTGCAAAATCTTACCATGTGTCCTATTCATATGCTGCCATATCCACTATTAAGAAGTGGAAGGAGAAACAGAAGAATTTTCCACAAACCCATGAAGGATGGCTCTGGCAAATCCTGCCCTGGCTCTAAAGATGATGTCCAACTTGTAGTGTTTGGTGACTGTATGGACAGAAGACCATGTAGTGGCTTCTAAGATGGCAGCTGTATCCAAACCTTTGAAGGCCTCAGGAGGGAAGAGACTACCCTGGTGGGGTGTGAAGTCTTCTGCCATGGGCTGTATAAATAAGGAGATGGTTTCAGATAACCAAGAGAATAGGTTTTGCTTGGAAAAGAGGTGTCCCAGGGCTCTTGGGTGGTAGGAGACAGCCTGTCTGATTTACGGATGGTTTGGTCTTAGCCAAATAGTACCAGAGTTTTATGTGAACATCTAAGGAATGTACTATCCTTAGACTGGTTTTGGGGTGAAGGGACCAGCTCACTGGACCACTTTGGGCATGAAGGTAGGGTTGGTACACAACACACCCTGTCCTTGTGTAAAAAACAGTAAAAGGAGGCGCCATAAGGGCATGCAGTTCCAAAACCCTTCTGGCTGAAGTATAGTTTTCCATGTACAGTGTGAGAGCAAGTGCTTGACTGGCTCAAAGAGTGGCAGTGTCATCTCCTCCAGTGCAAAATTCAGCGTCATCTCCTCCAGTGCAAAATTCAGCGTCATCTCCTCCAGTGCAAAATTCAGCGTCATCTCCTCCAGTGCAAAATTCAGCGTCATCTCCTCCAGTGCAAAATTCAGCGTCATCTCCTCCAGTGCAAAATTCAGCGTCATCTCCTCCAGTGCAAAATTCAGCGTCATCTCCTCCAGTGCAAAATTCAGCGTCATCTCCTCCAGTGCAAAATTCAGCGTCATCTCCTCCAGTGCAAAATTCAGCGTCATCGCCTCCAGTGCAAAATTCAGCGTCATCGCCTCCAGTGCAAAATTCAGCGTCATCGCCTCCAGTGCAAAATTCAGCGTCATCTCCTCCAGTGCAAAATTCAGCGTCATCTCCTCCAGTGCAAAATTCAGCGTCATCTCCTCCAGTGCAAAATTCAGGTCCCAAGGAAGCAGGATGCGCTTCCTTTAAAGTCTGAGGTGCAGAACCCCTTTTAGGAACAGTAAGACTTCCAACCTAGAAGCCAAAAGTGAGGCAAGTGGCAGGCATGCTGAGATGGCAGATAAATCTGTCTTGAAGTGCAGAGCTCAACTCACAGGTAGGACAAGACCACTGGGGGTTCTACCACCAGTGGCTTAAATTGTGTGCGACACCACACAGAAAACCTCTTCACACTTTTGAAGGAATGAATTTCTGGCATGTGGTTTTCTGACCTTCTGCAAAATCTGAAGCACATCCTCTGTGTCTAGGTGTCTGAAGTGAATCCACGCCCTTATCATCCACAGTGCAAGATTCAGACTGAACAGCTAGGGGTGTAAGAGCATCCCCTTCTGGGTGAGCAGGTCCATCCAGCGGGGTAACTTTCAGTGATTACCCTTGGCTAGATGTAGTAATGGGGAACCAATGCTGCCTTGCCCTATAGGGAAGTCACCCAACAAGATGAGGTTCTTTCTGAATTTTCAGCATTACTTCTACAATGAGAGGGAAGGGGAATGCATAAATGTGTATCCCCCCTTCAAGGCAATGAGACTGCATCCACCCTTCGTGCTTCAGGATGAGGTACCCTGGAGCAAAAGGCTGAGGCCATATGTTCATGTGGGAGGCAAACAGATCCACATCCAGAATACCCCATCGATGGTCCATGAACACATTCCTGTTTAGCATACTTCGTGAGAGAAAGTAATGTGGCTTAAGGAATCTGCCATCAGTGCCTGAAGGTATGCAAGCTCCTTGGATGGTGACTTGTCCCTCCAAGGCTATTTTCCAAGCTTGCAGGGACAACCTACAAAGGAAGTAGGACCTTATCCCCCCTGTTTGTTAATGTACCACAGCACAGTGGTTTTACTTGTGAACTCAGTGTGCCTGGTAGAGGACGCAGTCTGAAAATTCGTAGGGCTTATACAAAGGCTCTCATCTCCTTGATACTGATGAACTCATGGACTCACACTCGATTAAGCACATCTCCATTCTCCCAGGGTTGCTCCCCACCCAGTCTCTGAAGCATCTGTGAAGAGGTCCTGCTTGGGTGGCAGGGGTTGCAGGGATGTGCCTGGGTTGGCCTGAATCTGGGATATCCAATTTAGTTCTCTTGTCAGACATGTAGCATGGGGACCATGTACTCCAGGGACTGCAAATGTTTCTATTTTGTTCTCAAGTACCACTGGAACTTCATGTGAAGCTTTGCCAGGGGTACCATGGGTATAGTGGATGCCATAAATCCCAGGAGTCGGAGAAATTTCCTGGCCAACAGGGTTCTGAGGAGTAATAACTCCTTGAAGTAGTTACATAATTTTTTTCTGGGGAAATAGAAGCCATAATTTTTTTCCTGTTAGGATGTGGGAGGGCATCAAGGATGACAGACAGATTGTGAACCCCCAACTTCAAGAGGGAGACGGTGAAGTCCAGGTGTAGGAGCCTTGGAGCCGATGGGGCCTGAATGAGGTAGCAGACTAGGTACGAGAAAAAGATAGATTCCCCTTATACTGGCAAAAGCCATGACTGGTGCAAAGCATTTTGTAAACACTCTTGGGCTGTAGAGAGACCAAACGGCAAAGCACATAACTGAAAATGTGCAGAACCCAGAGAAGCAAAGGAATTTCCTGAAGAGGGGATGGATTGGGATGTGTAAGTAGGCATCTTATATCCAAGGATACCAAGAAAGCCTGGTGAAGGATCAGGGGAAGGGTAGGGAGGGTAATCAGCAGAAAGGAGGGAACTTTGAGGAAGGTGTTGAAATGGGACAAATCTAAGATTGGTCTTCAGGGACCTTCTTTCCTGGCAACTAGGAACATCCTGGAACACCCTTTTCTCTTCGACATGGACTTCTTGTGTAAAGTCCTGTGTGTGTGAGGAGTTCTTTAAGAACCAGTGGAAAGAAAGCCAGTTCAAGGGGGTTGAGGAATGCCTGTGGGAGAAGGTTTGGTCTCCCATGTCATGAAATATCCCAGTTTTATAAGAGAGAGGACCCAGAGTCCTGGGTAACCCAATTCCAAGCCTGGAAGGAGAGAGACTCATGGAAAGTGGGATGTCTGGATCCAATACCTGGTAGTCACAGGCTACCATGCTTGCCCTGGAAAGGGCCATTTGGAAGCCAGAGTACAGGGAGCAGACCTGGAAGAGGGCTGCTTTCTGGTATCCTTTCTTTTGGTTGGAGTTTGTTTTGGTAGGGTAGTTTCTTTGGAAGAACGGAACCAGTGAGACAAAGATGGGCATCAGATCCTACAGTTCCTTGCCCTTCTCTTGAACGGCCTTGAAGAGGTCAGCAGCAGCTGAACCAAAAATTTATTTGGTCAAGGGGTGCTTCCAGGAGTTGACAGAGGCTGCAACCTGTGCCAGGAGCATCACCTAACAGATCCAGAGGCAGCATCCCTAGATGAGGCCTCTACTGCATCACAACTGCACTTGATAAGAGTGCTTGGTAACCTGAGTGCAGGAATTCAATAGTGGAGATTTTTGCCTTGGCTGGGAGTCAGAGATCCTCCAATTGTTTAGTTACTTCAGCAACAGAGCCAGGGAGTATTTGGTCATGTGGATCCGGTAGTTAAAGTAGTAGAAGTGTAGACTTTCCCCAGGCACTCCATTAACCTGCTCTCCTTATCACAGGGCAGGAGGGAGGTGGAAGGGAGTAATTTAAAAGTTTTGTCTGCAGCCACAGTAATGACTGAAGGGTCTGCAGAGGAAGCTTTCTAAAGGAATTTTGTATCCTCAGGGACTTTGCAGAACCTGTCAGGGTTTCTGGGGTGCAGGAGGCTGGGAGTCTAGATTTTTGGAAGCAGGTAGAGAGGCATCCAAAAAAGCAGGGTGCACTGGGGAACAGCAGACTGGTTAGGAGAGTAAAGGTCATACTAGACTTAGGTCTCTAACCTGATTGCTGCCCCACTTGAATTCCTTCAGTTGAGAAATATGTTTCTCGAAAGTAATGACTTCTCCAGGGGAATTTGTGCCACTGGACTCCCTGGGTGAAGCATACACCCAGAGGAGAAGCAATCTGGGAGGTTTATGTGAGGGACTAATCACCTGTTGAATCCTTCAGACGAGACATCCTGGACAAGTTGACACTTGGGGTAGGCAGTAGGGGCCTGGACCAAAATAGGAGCCAAGCGTAAAGCCAAGGAAGGCATTTAGAAGGCCTTGGGTGAAGGCCTACCAGCCAGGAAGTTGTTTGGAGGCTGCAGGCATCTGGGACGGAGCAAGATCTCATCCTTTGCTTCTTTTTGTGCGACTGAAGTCTCTGAAATGCAATGAAGAGTCGGAGAGCCGAACATAGGCTGGCACTCCACGATTGTGTGGACATCCTCTACAATTCCACAGACACCCACATGGGCCCTCTGAAATGAGCCTAGGTTCCCCTCTGCGACCAACAGATTCCTTCAATTCCTTCTGGGACATACCCTCTGCTTCTTTAGTGTCTTCCTCCAGGGTACCCACCAAAGGAAGGTAGAGAATTCTGGCTCTGACTCCAGGCCTTCTGTCCCGGAGAGGAACGGCAGGAAGAGGGTGCAGCAGTCGGTTCAGGCCTGGACTTTCTGGCCTTACTGGAGACTCAGAGGAACCAAATGTTGGATCCATAGCTTTAGCCAAGCATTTGAGTTGTTGGTTCTCCAAGTACAACCAAGTACAATTTTAATGCTGCTAAGTGACTTTAGGGTTTTGGGGACAAAAGCCTGACAAATAGTACAAGTAGTGTGGTAGTGTTCTTGGCTTAAGCAAACCAGGCAGAGCTCATGCATATCTTTATGTGGAATTTGCCTTCCACA
Source organism: Protopterus annectens (assembly GCF_019279795.1). NCBI lineage: Eukaryota > Metazoa > Chordata > Ceratodontiformes > Protopteridae > Protopterus > Protopterus annectens. The sequence continues at coordinate 1,120,437,064 of NC_056733.1, read as the reverse complement.
CCTACACTTGCCCTTTCTACCCGACACGAAACCCCAAGGCAGTAGCAAAGGATAAACAAACCCCTATGGAGGTACTCTGAAGTCAGATGAGACGAGATCACTTCTGAAGGAGCGACAACTGGTGTTGGCAGTCACAGGTGGCAGAAAAGTCCTGAGGTAGGTGCATGCTGATGTATGTTTTGTACCAGACATCTGTTTATGACAGACATCTGCAGCGACACAGATGTCACACGCACCCCAGTGGTAGCATCTATCTTCTGTACAATGGGCAGACATAAGAGAGTTGACCACAGGCAGACTCCCTTGTGTTATGGATACAGTAGCATAGGAATAGAACATGTATAAAAAAATCAGAAGGTACTGAGGGGCCAAGCCCCAAGTGCCCAAAAGCACACCCACAGCAAATGGAACAACCAAGGAGGGTGAAAGAAAGCCACAAACTGGAGCTCCTGATACTCTAAGTGAGATTACTGGAAGAAATCAAAACGGAGGTGGTTTAAAAAAAAAAAAAGTTCTGCTCCAATTCTTGGCAGAGGTATTAAGGAAGAAACAGTTAACCGTAATGGAAGCAAAAAATTGTGAAAATTCTATGGTAATTAATTTCAGCAATATTGCTTATGCCATTAAAATAATGGCATGTGTAGAATCTTTAACTAGTGACCTGCATAGCTAGAGTAGACACAGTCACCCAATTTACAATTAAGAGACATGAATTTAAAAGCAACAGAGAAACAATTAATGATGCCAAGAAGATAAGGCCAGGTTTTTGCCACCATTGCAAATACATTTTTGTGGGTGACTTTTAAAATTAATCATGCCACAAGAATTTAGGCTGAACAAAACGTGTACGATTGTTAATACATCAGGGGTGATCTATTTTGTGATTACTGCCACTCATTTTATATTGGTAAAACTGATTGGGTCTACTAAATGAATTTATAATTACTACTACGAAATTCAAATTCAGAGATCAATGCATTGTACAAACTTGCATTTACAAATAAAACCTATTTCTGTTTTAGGACAAGTTTTACCTAACCCAAGAGGGAGGACTTATAAGACACTTTATAGTACTGGGAACTCCAGTGGCAGTTAAGATTAAATGCTAGTAATCTGCCTGGATTAAATGACACTGTCCAACAGTGTATTAAAATTAAGAGTAGTCAAGTTATAATTATGTTACTTCCTTGTGTTCATTTGTAATACACACCATATTTCACTTTAATTTTAAGCATTGTGATTAGCTTAATTTGTAGCACCTTTGCATTACTATTTAAATGCATTTGCACTTTGGGAAAATGTTTGTTCTGATGAAGTCCTGTTTGTCAATAGGGATGGAAATGCTCAACGGTGTACACATTAAACTTAAAATACATAGAATTTGTGGCCTACATTCACCCACCTTGGTTGTTGCATTTGCTATGTATGTGCTTTTGGACACTTAGGGCTTGGACCTCAGTACCCTCGTTTTTTTGTCTTTGTTCACAGGTTGTGCCGGGTTTTCAAAGTAGAAATTACACATTTGCTTCCGGACAGGTATTGGGGGGAACTTGGAAGAGCAGTCTGGGTAGCTTATTGGGGACATGTAAACAGCAGGACTTAAACATGATCCTCAAAGACTTTATAAAATCTGTCAGGTTTATTAGGTAAAAGTCTGGGAAGTCCATATGCAAGAATTCAGAATCTCTCTGGATCATCAAAAACCTAACAGTCCCAACTTAAGTGTTCCATCATTCAGACCACTGTATCCATGCAAGACAATTCTTCAAAAGGAGAATCTAAGAACAGTGAAACAAGGCAAGAGTGTGGATCTAGAAGGAATATGCCAAAGACCTCACAAGAATCAGAATCCCTAGGCCTTTTAGGGGAGTTGGAAGCCAGGGAGCAGAAGCAGACAGAACCTCTTGTGGGGGTTACAGGGCCTCAAGTCCTAGTAAATGTCAAGCCACAATTTGAGGACCCTTAGCCATGCATTTTAAAGGAAAATCTGATTTAAGTAATCTAGTAATGTTCAGACCCCTGCCTAGATTCGATGAGGGTAGCAGGCACCTCTTCCCCAATATCTGGGGAACCCTCTAGACCCACGACACAATTGGATGTGCAGGTAGACAGCTCCAAACAGCCTGTGTTCTACATCCAACTGGAGATATCCCACAGAGGCTGGACACCAGTAGTATCAGCACGTCTTCCTGGCTTTTTTTCTCAAGTGGCAGTTGAACTTTCTGGGAGAGCAGGTTCTGCCACGGTACCCTGAGCCAAAAGCTTCAGATGGTTTTCAAAATAAATAAAGGATAGACTACTGTGGCGTTCACACTGACAAAAAGTACAGTTTTGTACCTACCATAAATGTAGATGTTCGAGGATCCACATTGCTGCAGTCCTAACTATTGGGTAGTCCGCTGTCCAGTCGGCCCGAATACCAAAGTATATGGCTGACGTCGGTCAGGGCGCATTAGACTGACGTCAGTACGTCAGGGTACTAATGCGCATGACCGACGTCATATCCTCAGTCTTTTCTTGCCCCAGATGTCAGAAGACCCTGAAAAGATAAGGCCAAAAACCAAACACTCCCAACATACCTGCACCAAAATATATACATATATACATACAGAATATACAAAAATAGCAGAATATAACCTCACCTACACAACCACCCCTAAACACAGAGGGGAAGGAGGGAGGGTAAATTGGACTGCAGCAATGTGGATCCTCGAATATCTACATTTATGGTAGGTACAAAACTGTACTATGTTCTTCATTCCACATTGCTGCAGTCCTAACTATTGGGTAGAATCCCAAAGCAGAGGTAAGGGAGGCTGGCAAATCATAAGGAAGCAGGAACTGACAACATGCCTTGCAAAATAGCAGTGGCAAAACCAGCCCTAGACTTAGAGTAGAGAGGAAGGTGATAATGCTTAGAGAAAGTATGCACTGAACTCCAAGTAGCTGCCTCCAAAATATCCTTAGTTGCCACCCCTTAGAAATGCTGTTGAAGTGGCAGTAGCCCTAGTGGAATGAGGCCTAATCCCAGCTGGAATTTCCTTGCCATGATGGGAATAACAAAATGCAATGCAACACCCAATCCATCTAGAAATAGTTTGTTTTGACACAGGCTTGCCCTGAGAACTCAAAGCAAAAGAAATAAACAACTGCTGAGACTGCCTAAAATCTTTAGTCCTGCTCAAATAATAACGCAATTGCCTGTGTACATCTAAAGTGTGCAAAATCTTCTCCCCTTTATTTTGAGGATCTGCATAAAAAGTAGGCAAATGAATAGTTTGGTTTAAAGCCACACTAGAAACCACCTTAGGCATAAAGGAAGGATTAGTACGTAAAGATACCCTATCCTTATGAAAAATCAAAAAAGGTTCCACTGCCATAAGGGCCTGTAACTCAGAAACCCTTCTTGCAGAAGTAATGGCCAACAAAAAAGCAGTCTTCCATGACAAGTATTTCAATTCAGCAGTAGCCAGGCTCAAAAGGTTGTAGAGTAAGTTTCTCCAACACAAAATTGAGATCCCAAGCAGGAGTAGGAGCTCTATTGGGGGTCTTATATTCTTTGCCCCTCTAAGAAATTGCTTGAACAAAGGATGCGAAAACAATGGTGGGTCACAATCATAGTGAGCTGAAATTGCTGCAGCATGAATCTTAATGGAAGAGAAAGACAAACCTTTGTCCAATAACTCAGTAAGATATTGAAGAGCCACACTCAAATTTGGCTCAAAATCTCCAAATTGTTTGCTGCACTCCAAAATAAAAATCTCTTCCATTTTTCTGCGTACACTTTTCTTGTACTAGGTCTCCTGGCTTCCATAATCACATTTAAAACTTGTTGAGGAAGTTGAGACCTGCTGCCCTTCAAAACAGAATATGCCAGGCTGTTAGATGAAGAGAGTGAAGTTTGACATTGAGCAGGTGACCTTCTCTCTGAGACAACAGGTGAGGAATCAAGGGTAAAGGCCATGGAGGCTTCCTTACCAGACTCCTCAGTAATGGGTACCAGTGCTGCCGAGGCCAATCTGGAGCTATTAAAATCATCCTTGGCTTGTCTTGTCTGACCTTTAGAAGCACTTTTGGAAGAAGAGGCAGAGCTGGAAACGCATACACATGAAGATTTTCCCAACTGAAAGAAAGAGCGTCCACTTTCCAAGCTGTGTGATGAAACTTCTTTGTGCAAAACTTTGGCAGCTGGTGGTTTAGTGGAGAAGCGAACAGATCTATGTCTGGAGTTCCCCATGACACTGTCAATTTTTGAAATACATGAAGATCCAGTTTCCACTCGTGGGGATCCATGATTTGTCTGCTTAACACATCTGCTAAGGAGTTCTGTGCTCCCGGCAGAAACCTTGCCTGAAGAGTTAGTTGCAAGCTGAGCGCAGTCTCCCATAAAATCATTGCTTGCCTGCACAATGGGTAAGAATGTGTTCCCCCTTGTTTGTTGATGTACCACATGACAGTTGTGTTGTCTGTTAGAATCAACACCTGCCCTGGAAGAAGTAACTCCTTGAAAGCCATTAATGCAAACTGGACTGCTAACATCTCTTTCATGTTGATATGTAGATGCTGTAGTCTGGCAGGCCACTTGTCTTGTATCCACTTCCCATTTAGATGAGCTCCCCAAGCAATGTCTGAGGCATCTGTCGTTAGAATCTGACTCGCCTCTGGCCGGGTCACAGAGAGTCCCTTGTTTAGGTGACATTCCTGAGCCCACCACAAAAATTACTTTTGAATGCAAGGTATTTGAATGACAGTGTCCAAATCCTGGCAGTGCTGTGTCCATACATTTTTGAGATACCATTGTAGCTTCCTCATATGCAGTTTGGCATTGGGAAGCACCAGAATACAAGATGCCATGAACCCTAAGGCTTGAAGGACTGTCCTTGCAGTCAGCCCGGACTGAAGAGATAGTTGATGGAAGTAACTGGAAAGATTCTTTTGTTTGCCCGGGGTTAAAAAGGCCATCTGGGCTGCTGTATTCAGTCTCACACCCAGAAAGCACATGTCTTGAGAGGGTACTAGACTGGACTTTATTTCGTTCACAGAATACCCTAGGCATCTTAGCACTGCTATGACATATTCCAGATGCTGTAGAAGGTCTTCCTTTTCTTGAGCCAGAATCAGGCAATCGTCCAAGTAAGGGTAGATTTGAATCTCTTTTAGCCTGAAGTAAGCTATCACTGGAGCCAGAACCTTTGTGAATACTCTGGGCGCAGTAGATAAGCCAAAGGGCAATGCAGAGAACTGATAATGAGAACTTCCAGCTCGAAAACGCAGATACTTTCTGCAACTTAATCTTATAGGCACATGAAGGTAAGCTTCCTTGAGATCTAAAGTTACCATCCAGTGATCCTTGCCCAGTAGAGGTAAAAGCTGTTGTAACGTCAACATTTTGAACTTGGGAATGTCCAGATAAGTGTTGAGGATAGATAAATCCAAAATTGGTCTCCACGTGTTCCCCTTTTTCGGTACTAGGAACAGGCGAGAATAAAATCCTAGGCCCCTTTCTGGCACAGGAACTGGCTGAATGGCCCCTATTTGGAGTAACAGAGAAATTTGCTTGTGCGCCTCTTGTCTTTGTAGAGGAGGAATGTCTGGCATGCCTTTGAAGGGAGGCAAGGTATGGAAATAAAACCTGTAACCGTGGTGAATGATATCCAGAACCCATCTGTCTTGGGTAATTAAATCCCAATTTTCTTTGAAAAAAGAGACAGCCTTCCTCCCAAAGGTGCTGCCAGGCGAGAATGTACTGGCAGCTGAAAAGGCAGGTCATTGGGTCTGCTTACGAAAGGACTGACCCCTGCCCTCACCAGAAGTCTGAGCAGGGGAACTCCCTGTCCTAGGCCTAAAAGAACCCTGAGCTCTGCCCCTACCACGTCTAGACCTACCCCTAGACTGGGAATCATAAGCAGGATAAGTCCAACCCTTAGCAGGCCAATTTCTACTAAACTTCGGAGGCTGTACCTGCAAAAAATCTTTAACAGTTTGCATAGATTTAGCCTTGTTCTCCATTTTCTTCAAAACTGCTTCCACAGGCGAACCAAACACATCAGATTGCAAAGGAGCATCCAAAATCCTTGTCTTAACATGCTCAGCTAAATTCTGATCTCTCAACCAGGCGTGCCTACGAAGAACAGAACCAGTGGCAGCCACCCTGGAGGAGGCCTGTACAGCATCAAAACCACATTGCAAGGAATGTTTACCCACCTGTTCAGACACATGAACTAAATCCTGCAACTCTTTACAGTCAATACCTTCCGCCAGAGCATCCACCTTAGATTTCAACCGTGAAAGAAGATAATTCTGATATTTTAACATGTGGAACTGACAATTCAACGCCCTCATGGCTAAAGTGGAAGAAGTATACACTTTCTTTCCCCATCTATCCAAAGCCCTTGCCTCTATCAGGAGGGACAGGATTTTAACAACTGAGGCCTTTACACCTTTAGGCCCCTGAGAGACAGTTTCCGGGTCTGCCCTAGGACTCTTAAAAAGATACTTATGAGCTTCAGGCACCCTATAATACCTATCCGGTTTAACTGGGGCAGGAGGCAAAGAATCAGGATTCAGAGAAGCCTCTGCAAAAACATCTTCCACCACATTCAAAACAGGAGGTATAGCTAAAGGCCTATGCTGGGGTAAAACAAGAACTCCCTAAGCCTTTTCCTGGAATCAGAGAAATCTTGGCCTTCCCATTTAAAATGCTCCCTCATGGAATGCAAAGTCTCTGAAAATGAAAAATCCTCAGGAGGAGAAGCTGAAGGAGTAGAATCATCCACATCAGAATCAGAATAAGGAGGGAACTCCTGCAAGTCTTCAGCCGAAGACTCAGAAGCCTCCGAGCATTGCTCAAAACTCTCAAGCTCAGGTTCCACCCTAGGCCTCTTATCAGGAGGGGGCATAGAACCCTTATCATAGTAATCAAATCCTCTGCCATTTTAAGCATATGTTTTTTAGGCAAAGACCCTGAAGCACTAGGAGAAACCCCCACTGAAGCAAAACTTGGCCTGCCCCTTAAAGAAGCCTTGGAAACAGAAGGGGAGGCCCTAACCACCTTAGGAAGAGAGGGAAGAACAGCCACCTGAGTAGCCCCTCAGCCTGGCCTACTACCTGAGAGGAAACATCCTGTAACAGTAAAGTCTCTCCCTGAGACTCCAAAGAAACACCTGGCAAAACCTCCGGCTCCACTGAGCCGTCTAAAGAACCGACGTCTGGGACTGTCGGTTCTTCCCCTCTAGGCTTTGCTGTTTTGTCCTTGCGCTTTTAGCGAAGCTTGCCGGAACATCCAACGGCATTTTATAGTTACAACGCTTCCCAAACACTAACCTGGCACAGTCTAACCTTCTCTTAATAGTGCGTTTGTTAAATCTAACACAAGAGCGGCATCCAACAACGTCGTGCTCAGGCCCTAAACAAGGTATACACAAAGTATGGTAATCCCTATGAGGTATCTGTTTCCCACAAGAAATACAGTTATTCACTTTTTCTGACATCCGGTTAAATACTGAGGCAAGAAAAAACCAAAATATTCCCCAACGGGGTACTTAGCCAACTTTGATTCTGTCTGAAACTCTGACTTCAGAAATTTTCAGAACGCCAACCTGCACTCGCAAAATTGCTTCTGCATCGGACCATGCGGCAAAAAAGACTGAGGATATGACGTCGGTCATGCGCATTAGTACCCTGACGTACTGACGTCAGTCTAATGCGCCCTGACCGACGTCAGCCATATACTTTGGTATTCGGGCCGACTGGACAGCGGACTACCCAATAGTTAGGACTGCAGCAATGTGGAATGAAGAACATTCCTGAAATCTCTCACTCTGCATGGTCATGTAGCACCCAAAAGGCATTTCTGGTGCATCTTTATGGGAAATCTGTCTGCCACACTCCACTTTCCCCTTCCTGGATGACATGAAAACAAAATTAAGAGGGGAAAAAATGAACCCAGATGGAGCACTTTAGAAGATATGGTAGTTTAGCAGACTCTAAAACAGCAAATGGATCGATTTCAGAGGCAGCATTCAGACTGATGACAAAGTTGAGGATAAAGAGTACATATACCACATACCCACCTTATGCTTTGCACATGACATCTGTTGTACAACTCTGAAAGGCTAAAGGCTTTTACGCTGACCAGATTCTGGGATATCCTACTGAGGATAGCCTAGAGTGTAGTAAATACTTTAACAGTGACAAGGACATACCTTGTTACGGACCTTTAAGTCTGACTTGTTCTTAACATCTGTACCACATGCAACAAGAAGCTGTGCCCACTTTTATGGGGCTCATATCCTAAAATATATTCAACACAAAGCCTCTTGTCTGGCAGAAATTGTAGTGCCTGCTTGTTCATATACAAGATGCAGCCAGTCCCTAGTCTCCCTGATGAACAGTCCCTTTTAAATGCAGGGAATGTAATCAGTTAGTGCAGCTCTAACAGACTTCCATTTCTTGAAAAATACAAGTTAAGCTGGGCATCTGACAGCCCAAACTGCCTTAAGTGAACTCCAACAGTGATCTACACAAGCTTCCGCAGGTACTGGTTCCCATAAAGGCAAAGATTTTCCAACTATTTTGTACCCCGTAAAGCAAAATCACAAGAAACACAGCAACAAGAGAACCAGTAGACAGCGTAAAAAAGTAAAAACAATAAGTTTCAGTCACCATAAATCGCTGTCGCAATGGCAGTACCCAGCTAACACAATCCAAGGAAGTGAAATGATGCTTCCTAATGTCGCAGACACTGCTCCTGTACAGGAAAATGTAGTCAACAGAAAAACGCTGTTGATAAAGCCTAACGGCGAAAGCGCTCACTTTTTTTGTAAATAAAGCTGTGTTTTACCTACTTGGACTCTAGACTGCGATTTCCTGACTTGGAGCATTGTTTATGGAACTTATCCTGGCGTTTTGCTGTTGACTACATTTTCCTGTACAGGAGTAGCGTCTGCGACATTAGGAAGCATTTCACTTCCTTGGATCGTGTTAGCTGGGTACTGCCATTGCGACAGCGATTTATGGTGACTTGAAACTTATTTTGTACCCTGTACTCACTAGCTCCTTCACCCAGACACCTAGTGTCAAGTCACTCACTGGTTAAAAGACTAGCTTGGACTTCAATCCATCATACAGGGATGGAACCAGTTCAGTATGCAGTCATTAAAATCTTGATCTAGAAGCGCCATTACCTCCAGTGCCATGCCATCAAAATTTGCTGCAGATGCCTTTTTTTGTAAGCCTCCCTGTGCTTGACTGCTAGTTTTCCAGCAAGACTTTATACTTGGGCGCTGGTGGAACAGTTTCACAAACCAAAGGTCTTCCCCTGCATTTCAAATACTACCTGAAACAGAGAACTCAAATATTTTTGTACATGGCATTACTCCCATACCTACAACATATGCCTGCCTAAGTCATGTGTAGTCTGAGCAGAGCTTCAACACAAAACCAGTCCTCTATGGATTCAGACACCTCCATTTACTTAAAATGCTACGTCAATGGAATGTTGTAAAATTGATAAGTAGGTCTGGAAGTTTACAGCCCTTACGCACCAAGTTAGAGATTCATATCTTCCTACCAGAACAATCCAAGAGCCTAGATTTCCTTGATGGTGAAGCTGTAGGACTGGCACCGTTCAGCACTTTGATTTTTATACAAACACAGCCTTTTCTGCCACTACTAAAACAGCTGGGTTTCCTTGGTGCTGCAAGTCTTGCTACAGAGATGTGATAAAACGCCCAATGTATTCTGGGGTGGTTGCAGTGGGCTTGAGATTATCTAGGCCAAACAAATACACTTTTGCAAGCTTCACATCTCTTGAACCCAACTTAAAAGCGCACTCAGCAGGTTTAAAAAGCTTCTCCAATACTTCAGACAGCGAAGCAAATGTCTGTGAATCTTTATCCAAGATGCATCTAAAGAACAAATCTGCAAAGCACACAAGGTCTTGCGCCCAAGTTACCTTGCAACTGTAAGCAGGGAAGAAGGTAACTTTTGCCAGTCAAAAACGGCCGGTGCAGAAGTTGGGGGAAGAAGGCACTGCCACACATCTGATCCAAAAACAGTGAGGGACTGTCTGGGGAAGCGGCTACCAGGAACAAGCCAGATGCTTAAAGAATGACACAGACACCCTCCTGCTCATCTCAGGTCTGCAGAGGAGTTTGGCCTACAATAAGCAGCTGGGCACAAACACCCAACCGACTAACATGGGAGGTCTAGTTATGAAGATGAGGCAATTCCAAATGTTGAGATTCAGAGGAGCTACAGCAGACTGGCTGCACAACAGATGCTGGGGCCAATGGCTTCTCAGTTCATACACGAATACTAGGCTAACTCTACTGAAAGGCCATTTTAAACCTAGCCAATAATTCAAAGTTAAAATCAAACAGTGTACCTTGTGATTATTAAATGAAGAACTTTATTAATGCCAAACTAACCCTTCATCTCCCATGAACCACAACACTCTGGTAAAGTGGGACTGCAGGAGGTTTAAGGTGAAAAACATCCTGCTCAGTCCTCTAGCCCCCTCAGCTTACTGAAGCTCTCAATCCCCAAATGGTGTGAAAAAGGAGTTTCCTAGCCAAAGGACACTAGTGTGTGCTCAAAGATACCCATTTTATTAATATGGGTTCAGTCACAAGCATACAACTTTTATTTTGGTGTTCTCTTCCATGGACAAACTTGCGTATAGCATGAAATTCATGCACCAAGTACATCAACATGAACAGCGCCTCACCAAAAGAAAAACTGTAGCTGAAAGAAAATGTAGATCCTGAGAAAGTCCCCCATTTTGAAGTGTAGGACACAGCTAAAGATTGGTGCTGGTCTCAGAGTAGCCTGTGCCAACATCTCTGCAACATGGAGGACGGCCATCTATGAAAGGCATTCAAAGCAGTCTGCAGACATCTGGCTGCTGCAATGATCCCACCATTGATTATTTTTCTCCACTTCTCTTAATTACAGAAAGCATCCCAACACCTCAACATGAAAAATACCAGTAATTGTGGAAACTGAGCAGGAAATACAAGCGTTTAACATGTCTACTGGACCATGCAAACAGCGATTACCAACACATTAACATTTAGTGTCAGAATTCAAACAGCAGAAATAAACGCGCCTGATCTCCAAAGCAACCAATGCCATAGTAAAAATGCTCTCACCTTCTTTACTACTACTGGTTCATCCTCATCTTCGTCCTCCTCAGATTCTTCCTCATCTTCGTCATCTTCATCTCTGTGGGAAGATTAAAACAGCCAATCTGTAATAGTACTATTACATATGCAGTGTTTTGTTGCAGCAGCTCCCCTGTTTTTCCAGAGTGGAAAAAAATCTACACAAACTTGTATCAAGTAAACAGATGCAAAACACTGGGAAGGCAGCCACATTAGACCAGCCCAAACAACCCTCAAGCAAGCAGGACACAATCTGTACTGCACTTCAAAATCATGACGACTACCTGTGAAGCAAAAATCCACACGTCAGCACTGCACATTTTGAAGCAGTGATACCACATCCATTAAGTCTGGTTCAATTGTAATTAAAATAAAAAAAAACAAAGTGGGAACTGTTTGGCCTTTCCACCAATAAGAATTTAGCAAATTTCATGGAGGGTCCAAACAAGAATGTACATGCTCCACAATGATGCAAAAGACCAAACAACCATCCCCCAAGCATGGCAGTATCACTCAAAAACACTACATACACTTGTTCAACTTACAAGACTTTAAAAAAAGTCATGGCTGAATTGGAGGTGGGTGTGAAGGAAGAAATCTTGCCCCCTCCATCAAGTAAGGTTTTTGACATTAAGCAGTGATCTGTTTTGAAGATCTTGTGGTTCCACTGAACATACAAGGAGGCTGTACTATTCTTACCAGATCAGTGCTTTGAGTAGCTTTTCCTAGGGGTGTTTGAACTGTCCCAAAATCCCTTCTAATGAAAGGGATAGATTTAGAAGGTAGTTCCTATGGTATCTAGGAAATTAGGACAGCAGAATCGACCTACAGTCTTTCAAGGTCTTACCTTGGTCTTTGAGAGTTCTGAATAGACTGCCAACGTGAAGACCAAACAGCAAGTCTTTGTCCAAGGCAGAGTAAACATTTGTAATGGACTACAAAGCCATGCATCTCTGCAGATACTGGAGATTACCCTACAAGCCATCTGCAGCATCATAACTGCACTCAATGCTGTCTGGCTATCTGAGTGGCCTGGGAAAGTAGACCCAGCATTTGCTGCCTAGACTCCACTGTTGTAGGGTCCAGCACAACCTTGCTCAAAGAGTTCATGAGAGAAAGTACTTTCAGAGTCTGGTTGTTATCTGTCCTAAAAGCAAGGATAAAGAGAGGTAAACCTTTCCCCATCCACAGCACTGCTATCTCTGCCTGTAAGTAGGGCATCAGCACTGGGTAGAAGCTTAGGCTCATCTTAAGATACACTGCAGAGGGGATCTGCCACAGAATTCTTGCACAAACATTTTACATTATTGGGTACATTATAAAACCTGGTCTTTTAGAAGCTACTGATTTGAGAGTCGGCTGCTGAACAGGTGGACTGAATGGTGTCCTGGAAAGCCTCAAGGACAGGAGGGACTAGAGAAAGGATAGAAGTAACTATTTCCAAGAGGCTGTAATATCTGAGCACAGATCTGAGTGAACTGCCATTCCAACAATTTCATAATATTCTGGATGGTCTCTACAAAAGGAAGCTTCCTCAGAAGAATCCAGAAGACAGTCCATCTGAATGAATTTGTCTAGGAGAATGCAGTTAATCTACAGAAGGGTTGGAATCTGTCTTGTTCTTGAGAGGAAACAAAAGCATGTTTTTTTTGAGTAGCCTGTTTTAGACAACCAAGGGACAGGTTTCAAAAGATAACAGCTTTTAAATAGCCTGTGAGATCTATCCACTCATTTCTCCCTGGCCGCTGAATGAGAGAACAGATGCCTAGTCTTTCCTTCTTCAGCACGTCTGCCTGGATGAAACATGGAAGTCTGTACCCTTATGTAATCTCCATTAATGAGCAGGGAATCTTCCCCAAGATTTCGGGGACACTGAGATCTCTCTGAAACCAAGAGTTGCAGTTCACTACAAGTATCAGCAGAATACAAGGACCCAGGAGCCATACCAATCTCCGACAGGGTCTCCATAGCAGGCAACTGAGGCGACATTGTGTACCTTAGGGTCCTGCAACCTCAGCAAGTAGTCTGCAACAGTGGACTGCGGATCAGTTCTCTGTCCATCTAGCTTCCTTAGCACGGAAAGGGACATCCAAAGAGACAGAAATGGGCCAAATGTTTAAGACACAGTCTCTAAAAAGGTGTTGAAATAGGCACGCCTTGAATGGGAAGATTTGAGATGGCATTCTCGGCCTAGGCAGAAAACATTTTACGGCCAGAAGAATCAGACTTGCATCTGACTAGGATGGCGTAGGTTAACACTTCTGAGAAACTACATAGGGGGTCTCTTGTATGGACTCTTGCAAGTCCTGAAAGTGAGGCAAGGAAAGTACCTTGTACCAGATTCTTGCTCAATAAGGGAACGGATAAAGCAGGGGGAGAAATTCCTCCTCCATCTCAATGAAAACAGATTTAACTGTGGTGGAACGTAAAGTGGTGGTCAGTAAGGAAATGAAGTGGGATGCTTACACTGCAGCTGTGACTCTTCAAAATAAAAATCTTTACTTTTTACAAACGTGTTACCCTCACCACAAGTGTCACACCACCCAGGAGAAGAGTAGCAGAATTAGCCAACCTTGAACAGAAACAGCTGCCACTACTCCTGGGCTGAATCTGGAGAAAATATGGCCCCTAGTCCATGCAGCCGCATCTGATGCTCTGAATTGATAAAATGCAGTTTTGGGTCCTTCCTGAAATTTTTTCACAACTTGTCCAAAAACGCAATTTAGTTTTTTTGAGAAAGCACCTATCCTGCCTAACAACCAGTAAGATAGCCTTTTGTTCTTCGCATGTTAAACAAGCTACTTACGTGCAACTGAACTGCAGTATCCTCATTATAGGTCTTGAATTTTATCAACTGTACGGCTTGATGAAAATAAAGCAAAAGCCTACTTTAACCATAAAGGGGAGATCAGTTATAAAGATGGCCTTGCTTTTATGGAAAACTGTTTTAGGACTCTGCACATTACCAAAGCAAAAGGACAAAAATTTTCCATGTCCCAATAACAGGGGTCAGGTTTTTTTTTGGGATTCTGAGAAGCGGACTACTGAAAAAGCTGTTTGACTGTGGTACAAGCAGATGATAGGGTGGGGGCAGAGGTAATATGCAATATGGTGTCCCCGGCTGTGTGCTTCATGAACTCAACGAGGAATTAAACCCACAGTTAGGACAGCTGTTTAATCTTAGCCTCACCTCAGGATACGTACCCAAGGAGTGGCGCACGGCGACTGTGGTCCCACTTCATAAGGGCGGTGCCTCCACAGACCCTGGAAATTACCGCCCCATTAGCTTGACAAGCCTTATCTGCAAAGCCATGGAGAGGATCATAATGGAACTCATAAATAAAGACATAGGGAACTTGCAGACTTTGGATCCAACCCAGTTTGGCTTTGTCAAAGGCAGATCCTGCCTCTTAAACTTGGTTGACTTTTTCGAGACAGTCACCAAGGCCATTGATGAGGAAAGGCAGTCCATACAGCCTACCTCGACCTGGCAAAGGCCTTCGACACAATACCCCACTCAGGTATCATCGAAAAACTCATCAGCTTGAATGTAAACCCATACATCACATGATGGGTTGCAAACTGGCTAAGCGACAGAACCCACAGGGTCAGAGTTGCTGGAGCCATGTCAGACTCAAAGCCTGTCACAAGTGGTGCCCCACAGGGCTCAGTCCTGGGTCCGCTCTTGTTCGGCATCTACTTTTCTGAAGTACAAGCAAACACAGGAGGGTTATGGCTGACAAAGTTTGCAGATGACTGCAAACTGGGCCATAGTCGAAAACACATCTGACACAGATATCCTCCAGAAGGGCCTCACAGAAACGGATAACTGGTGCCAGAGCCATGGCCTGAAGTTAAACGCCAAAAAATGCATAGTCATACCCTTCGGGAAAAACAAGGTTACCTCTAGCTACCATATAGCTGACAATCCACTGAGCACAGAAAAAGTCATCAGGGATCTGGGGACCCAAGTTGACAGTAGTCTTTCGTTTGACACTCATGTTGCTAAAGTAGTTAGGAAAACCTTCTATAATCGCCCACCTGATCATGAAGGGATTCACATCTAGATCAAGGGAGGTCATCGTCCCCCTGTACTCATCACTCATTAGACCTATGATTGAGTACAATGCCCCATTCGGAATGTATCTGACCAGACACCTGATGCAGCTTGAAAGGCCCCAAAAGTTCCTCACCAAAAGGATAAAGGGTCTCAAAAATATGTCTTCTGCTGCCCGACTGAAAGAACTCCAGCTTTATTCAGTCTCATACCGCTTGCTCAGAGGTGACCTGTGCCTGACATATAAGGCCATGTCAAACCCAGATTTGATGAATATGCTTCACCTCAAAAAATCTAGATCCCTCAGAACCACAAGGGCGGGAGACTTAAACCTTGACACTGTTATAAATGGAACGTGCTGGAGGGACAGCTTCATCACCCAGAGACTCCCTATGCTGTGGAACAAAATCCCGGTACATGTGAGGCAGAGCACCTCGCTGGCCTTGTTCAAGAGGAATCTTGACCAATGGATGGGAGATCGCAGATATACCCCAGGGATTACTTCAGTGTCACTGCTTGACAGAGGCACAGAAAAATGATAGGCATAGTTTTTATTCAAACTAAAGGGGTGGCGAAAGCCACATAACTATGGGCTAGGCTTATAAATGCCCTTGGGCAGATAGCTGCAAGGTGCACCTTTAGGGATGCAGAACATAACCACGGAGAAGATTAATCAGACAGTTCTGTAGTCCCCTGCTCCAAACAAACATCTTGTCAGGTGGAATTCCCATTTGGTTTCCTGGCCTCTTGCAGAGACCGATATGAATCGCTTCCTCAGAATTAGATTCACCATGCTTCACTCTTTAAACTTCAGTATGGGTGCATTGGTGACCAGTTATATCAGGAAAGTACTGTCAAGGCAGTGCTTCTCTGCTCATTTGAACTTGTTGAAAGAACCGAGAATGCCTTGATCACGGAGGGACCATTACACCACGCGCCCTCTTGCCTACCTTTCTGAACAAACATTCACGTAGATGTTTGGTTGAAACCTTTAATGTTAAGACAGGGTAGGACTGTTAATGTCTAGTGGTTAAGGTTTGCTGATTTAGGTAGATCTGGGCAAAAGCAAATTCTTGGTTCAGCAAGTAAATGTTTGGTTGCTTTTTTATTTAAATAATTGCTTAATTGGATTAGTACTACATATAAAAACACTTTAACGGAGGAGTGTATTTTGGATGTGTTTTGATGGTCTGAAGTTGGCTTATTTTTTGCCAACGAAAGCGCTTACCAATAAAGGAGTTAGTTCTTCAAGCTCACTGACAGAATAATGTATTGATCAACAAGGTAAAACCGAATGGAGGAAAGGTAATCTAGGTTTGAGTCATTAAATCAAGATTAAAGACAAAAAAGAGGACACAAGATTGACACGGAGAAGCAGTAGCAGACACAGGATGGGATTACATGGAGCAAAGGTGCTAGTACTGTAGACCACGGGGAGGGCAGTGTAGACGAGCTCTTTGCAGAGTCGAACGGTTCCCCAATATACTACCCTACAGGCAACCGTGCAATACAATGAACTAATACTCAAACACCTAAAGAACTACTCGACAGCCATCCTACTCAGTCTTAGTGGTAACATTCACCTCCAACCCCAGACCCTCACCCTTTCTGGGCAACACAATCATTGCTCAAAACCACTCTATTTCCATAAAAAGTAATGATCTACTCAGAATATACTTAAACATTTTAAACAAAATACAGGAACTTCATGCAAGCATATCGCTATATTCCCCCAACATAGTCCTCCTGACAGAAACTTGGCTCAAACCAGATATCCTTGATAATGAAATTCTTCCCACTGGCTATAGCATTCCCAGGGAAGATAGGAAAACAAAAAAGGGTTAATTCAAACCGCAACAAGGTTTGATAAAACAACTAAAAAGGAAACTATCCTTGAATGGATTCTCACCAACTACTCCAGGTTTCCTACAGTTCTGGTACCCTCCCAGATTCACTCAGTGACCACCTCCCAACATACATATGTCACCATGCAAATCCTGCAAAATCCCATCTACTTACCAAATTCACAACACCAAAAATTTCAGGCCTCAAGATTTCATAACATCCCTTAAGTTCTGCAACTGGAAACCCCTCAAAACTATCTCTGGACAGTGCAGTCTACTACTTTAACAGCACATTTTTAAACATCTTAAACATGGCCCCTATCAGGAGAATAAGAGCAAAATCTAATTACTCTCCTTGGCTCACTAAACAGACAAAATCACTCCTAAAGAAAGGAATAAAGTGTGGCACAAATTGACCCACCCAAAAAAAAATGGTTACTCAACAGAAGTACCTCCAGCTAAGAAAGTAAAAACCCAAATAAGACCAAGAATTACTACAGTAGCTTGCAAGCTAAATACCAAAATAATCCCCAAAAATTCTGGACCACTTTATACTATGACCCCTCAACGAACAGCAGGTGGGTCTATATCAGAACATCGAAGTATTAAAACTTTGAATGTTCTGATATCTAACACTATTCAGCAAACGCTAAGAATAGCAAAGCTAATAGCAAATTCTTACCTCGGGAAAGAATTCGGTTGGCCATTTCTATGGCTTCGCTATTCTTAGCTCTGATAGAAAATTACAGGTTGGGTTCAGGTAAGTGTGCGATTGTTTGTACGTTAGGGGTGGGTTAAGTCAGTTAGGGTGCAAGTTAGGCATGTGCACGATAGTGACAGGACTTTAGGGTTAGGGGCGGTTTAAGTGAGTTAGGGTGCAGGTTAGTAGTGTGCGATAGTGACTGACCTTGGGGTTAGGTTTAAGTTAAGTGGGTAGATAGTGTATGTTTAGTTTAGTGTAGTGTTAGATGTAGGAATTTAAGTGTATGCGTGGTTGACGTTTGTTTGATGTGCTTGTGTTGTGTGTATGTTTCGGAGCAGGGTAATTTTTTCCATGGGAAAAAAATTAGTTCTGAATGTTTGATGTTTTCAGGTTTACATGTTTTGGGGCCAATGAAATAGCGTTAGCTATTTTCATCTTTTGAGAACGTGATATAAACGCCAGCAGGTAACCCCCTAGAATGTATTGCTACCCAGTTTAATAAATACTTCATTGACTCCATCAAAATCCTTACTAACCAAAACTTTCCATCAACCTAACCTCTCTACTAGACAACACATTCTCCTTAAAACCAGTCACAACACACAAAATACACAAATACTTGCTCAGGCTAAAACCCACAACCCTGGCAGCTGACAACCTACCCTCAACATACCTAAATAGCAGCTGAACCCACCTCCTACCCAGTTTACCTAATTAAATGTTTACATATCAGAGCAATGAATCCCCACTCTGCAAAGTTGTGCATACCCCTACACAAAGGAGAACCCCTCCACGGACTTCATCGGCCCATAGCAATCCCATCCCCTCATCAAAAATCCTTAAGGTGTGGTCACACCCAAATACTTAAACCCATCTCCTAGACAATAAA